>NC_092708.1:267091705-267246705 GCF_047496885.1 Scyliorhinus torazame | reverse complement strand
TGTAAGCAGCCAAGGATCCCAATGGGTAGGAGGGAACTTGAGGTTACTCCGAGCAGGTGGTTGGAGTATACTACACAGCATGAACATAACTCGATAACCGGTCCTACGGCAAGTGAATTTTTAAGACGTCGTTCTTCCGCAGGCCCTCACAGAGGATGTGGAATAGCTCACTGGATTTTCCATAAGCAATTTCCGAGGAACGCTTTGGAAATAAATCAATGCAGTTCCCGGGCACGATTCAGCGGAAATCCGTTGTGGCAGCAATGCCGAGAAACACCTGCATTTTGCCATTTAATTGGCCTTGGGGAGTTCCAGCTCACCAGCAGGAAAGGCTTCTCGCAGATTGGCCCCCTCAGGTGCCGGTTCGCCTGGTCCATGTCTCTGTGGACTAGTACTAAACAGCGTGCTGGCAAGGTCGCCCAGGTGTGGCTGTTGAGTCCCGGATACCTGATGAATCCTGCATCCAGGTAATTAAATGAGCCTTTAGGCTAATTTAAATATTCCGATCTGGACCGCCGGGTGGAGCAAGTCGGTGATCCAATTTGGGGCTCGTGTGTGATTCATCCATTGCAACCCAGGTGCAACAGGGTCTCTGAATTGCACCCCCCATTGTTAAAGCCAGACTAAGGATTGTGAATTGGTGTTTTAAGCCTGTATTTCATGTGGACATTAAGCCACCAGTATCAAGCCAATTTGCAGATTTGTTGTTGATGCAGATACTGAAGATGCCATTCCCCCTGTCTGAGTTTGGTATGGTTCTCTGTGAGCAATGTGACAGTCTGTCCAGAGAGAGGAAACTGTAGTGAGAATATTGCTGCTGTCACTAAGTGTACTAAATCCCCCAAACAGCAAAGTGATTGGGTTCTCAAAATGTCTGCTACTGGATCAATTGGTTTGCACTTCAGTTGATGGATTGAATCAGCTGAACTGCTGACTGCCTGGATTTGGCTTCACACACAATTCTGGACTCAGTTTATTCCCAGTCTTCACTGTGTATGTGTGGAGGTGTGTCAGAGGTCAGGCACATGGCCAGTGGTGCAACCTCCTCTGTTCAGCATAATAGCACTGGCTTCCTGGGAGTGAATAAAGTGACTAATCTGGTCGGCAGTATCTGAAGATGTGTGATATGACTTGGGGGTGGGAGGGGGTGGAAACAATCTCAAAATCTAAATAGTGCACTTGATGCCGACGACTGCTGCCAAAATGCTCCTGCATTCCTGATTTGTTTATGATGTGGTGATACCCTGTGCTTTGCAGATATTCTATGGTTATGTCGAGCAAAGTGAGAGCTGGCTGAGCAACAAGGAGGCATTCCTGGCTAATGAAGACAAAGGGGTAGGTTTCTCACCAATAAACAGCAACATCATGGGATTGGACACAGATTGGGGATCACAATTGAACACATAGTAAAGGAATGGAAAGGCAACTTGATGCACCTGAACAGACGGTTCAGACAGTATGCTACTTGTTCCTTACAAGTTTGTGCTCAACATCATTGACATTAGTCCTGGGGAAAGCATCATTTCCAATTCAGACAACCACTGTCCATCACACATTCCCAGTAGGTACAACATGGATTAGACCTAGAGGTGCGATTTAAAAGGAAAACAAAAATCAGAGTTTGCTTTTGGGTGCTTATTGCAGCTCCGAGAAACACCCCACTATTCAACAGTACTTTGCCTTTTATTGTTACATCATTTCCTGCACTGACAAACTCAGCTCGCCAGTGCAGGAAGAGTATTCGCAGATTGGAGTCTCGATCTGTCAACCCCCTGCAGCATCCCCGCTGTGACTTCCAGGACCCCCCCACTGAACTCCACTTGCCTCTTCCAGGGTCTTCATGTTCCCCCCTCACTCCACCTCTTAAGGGAGGTGACCACTGGCACCCTGGCAGTCCCCTATCAGTCTGACAGTGCCACCCAGGCACCCTGCCAAGGTGCCATTGCCAGGGTGCTTGGGTAATAGTGCCAAGGTACAAGGCTGGCAGTGCTAAGGTGCCCAGGTGCCAGCAGGAGTGCCAGGGTACCATCCTCTCAGAGCCCGACCACACAGGAGTCTCCAGTGCCATGGGAGACCCCCACCCACACAGATGCCAGTTCAACTGGTCCATGTTTGTGTGGACCAGTACTAAACGCGCCTGGTCAGAGGCCTCGCTGGGGAGGCTGTTAGCTCCCAGGCCTCGGGAGAAATAAGCACAGATATATTTAAATTCGCCTAATGGGCTCTCTGAGGGAGAGATCCAGATACAACCTTGTTGCGAGTAGGGTATTATTACAGGAACATGGGGGATATTAAGGTGCAACAAGGAGAGTAACCCCCCCCCCCCCCCCCAGAGTAAAGCTTGTTCTATATTTTCTCAACTGGTTACCAATGGGGTAATCTCAGGTTTACCACCTAGCTACGCTAACTATATTAGTGAGTCGGTATAGCAATTTGGCACTTAGGCTAACACCGTTTCTCAGTGAAATTGAAACAAAGAGATTTTATAGAAAAATAAATTGAAATCAAGCCTCAAAGTGAAAGCATCCCCTAACAGGGTTAAGGAAAATCCCAAAGCCTTTTATTCATATATAAGGAGCAAGAGGGTAACTATAGAAAGGATTGGCCAACTCAAAGACAAAAGAGGGAATTTATGCGTGGAGTCAGAGGAAATGAGTGAGATTCTTAATGAGTACTTTGCATCGGTATTCATCAAGGAGAGGGACATGACGGAAGTTGAAGTTAGGGATGGATTTTTAAATACTCTAGGTCAAGTCGGCATAAGGAAGGGGGAAGTTTTGGGTATTCTAAAAGGCATTAAGGTGGACAAGTCCCCAGGTGCGGATGGGATCTATCCCAGGTTACTGAGGGAAGCGAGGGACGAAATAACTGGGGCCTTAACAGATATCTTTGCAGCATCCTTGAGCACGGGTGAGGTCCCGGAGGACTGGAGAATTGTTAATGTTATCACTTTGTTTAAAAAGGGTAGCAGGGATAATCCAGGGAATTATAGATCTGTGAGCTTGACGTCAGTGGTCAGCAAACTGTTGGAGAATATACTGAGGGATAGGATCTATTCATATTTTGAAGAAAATAGACTTATCAGTGATAGGCAGTATGGTTTTGTGCAGGGAAGGTCATGTCTTACAAACCTAATATTACAAACCTTTGAGGAAGTGACAAATTTAAGTGATGAGGGAAGGGCTGTAGATGTCATATACATGGACTTCAGTAAGGCGTTTGATAAAGTTTCCCATGGCAGGTTGATGGAAAAAGTGAAGTCGCATGGGGTTCAGGGTGTACTAGCTAGATGGATAAATAACTGGCTGGGCAACAGGAGACCGAGGGTAGTGGTGGAAGGGAGTATCTCAAAATGGAGCAAGGTGACTAGTGGTGTTCCACAGGGATCCGTGCTCGGACCACTGTTGTTTGTGATATACATAAATGATCTGGACGAAGGTACAGGTGGTCTGATTAGCAAGTTTGCAGAGGATACTAAGATTGGTGGAGTTGCAGATAGCGAGGGGTCTGTCAGAGAATATAGCAAAATATAGATAGATTCGAGAGTTGGGCAGAGAAGTGGCAGATGGAGTTCAATCCAGGCAAATGCGAGGTGATGCTTTTTGGAAGATCCAATTCAAGAGCGGACTATACGGTCAATGGAAGAGTCCTGGGGAAATTGATGTAATGTCCAGAGAGATCTGGGAGTTCAGGTCCATTGTACCCTGAAGGTGGCAACGCAGGTCGATAGAGTCCAAAGATGTGCAGGTTAGGTGGATTGGCCATGATAAATTGCCCTTAGTGTCCAAAATTGCCCTTAGTGTTGGGTGGGGTTACGGGGATAGGGTGGAGGTGTGGACCTTGGGTAGGGTGCTCTTTCCAAGAGCCGGTGCAGACTCGATGGGCCGAATGGCCTCCTTCTGCACTGTAAATTCTATGATAAGACATCTATGATAGAGTGGTCAAGAAGGCATACAGCATGCTTGCCTTCATCATACGGGGTATTGAGTACAAGAGTCGACAGGTCATGTTACAGTTGTATAGGACTTTGGTTAGGCCACATTTGAAATACTGCGTTCAGTTCTGGTCGCCACATTACCAGAAGGATGCGGATGCTTTAGAGAGGGTGCAGAGGAGGTTCACCAGGATGTTGCCTGGTATGGAGGGTGCTAGCTATGAAGACAGGTCGAGTAGATTGGGATTGTTTTTGTTGGAAAGACGGAGGTTGAGGGGAGACCTGGTTGAGATCTACAAAATTATGAGAGGTATGGACAGGGTGGATAGCAACAAGCTTTTTCCAAGAGTGGGGGTGTCAATTACAAGGGGTCATGATTTCAAGGTGAGAGGGGGAAAGTTTAAGGGAGATGTGCGTGGAAAGTTTTTTACGCAGAGCGTGGTGGGTGCCTGGAACGCTTTGCCAGCGGAGGTAGTAGAGGCGGGCACAATCGCATCATTTAAGATGCAACTGGACAGATATATGAACAGGCGGGGAACAGGGGGAAGTAGATCCTTGGAAAATAGGCGACAGGTTTCGATAAAGGATCTGGATCGGCGCAGGCTGGGAGGGCCGAAGGGCCTGTTCCTGTGCTGTAATTTTCTTTATTCTTTTGTTCTTGAAGTCCTTGATTTTCTTCAATGTTCTAAAAATCTTTTTTAACAATGCAATGAGTTGTCTTCACGGTCCTGTTCCAGGATTCCCTGCCGAGTGTGGAGAACTTGCAGCAAAAATATGAACAGTTTGAGAAGACGGTGGAAGCTCAGCTAGAAAAGGTGAACATGATGGAGAGGTTTGGGCTGCAGCTGAAGCAGAAAAAACACTCAGACTGTGCACAGATCACCCTGAAGTGCCAAGGAGTTCTACACAGGTATTTTATGTAGCACTTGTATATAAAGATTATGTTTAGAATGTTCTGCAGCTTATTATAGGGTCACTGGGATATTGAACAGTGAGATATTATTACAGGAACATGGGGGATATTAAAGAGTGGATCACTGGGATATTAAACAGTGCGATATTTATACGGGAACAGGGGAGATGTTAAACAGTGGGATATTATTACAGGAGCATTGGGATATTAAACGGGGTATTATTGCAGAAATATGGGGGTGAGTAAACAGTGTTTACTCGCCCCCATGTTTCTGTAATAATACTCCACTGTTTAATATCCCAATGCTCCTGTAATTAATACCTGTAATACAGGAGTATTGGGATATTAAACAGTAGGATTTAATTACAGGAACATGGGGGATATTAAATAGTGGGGTATTATTACAGCAACAACAGGATCACAATGGAACAGATATGGGCCAGTCAGTCCCTCAAACCAGTTCCACCATTTCGTTTTTTTTTTTTAAATTTAGAGTACCCAATCCATTTTTTCCAATTAAGGGGCAATTTAACGTGGCCAATCCACCTACCCTGCTCATCTTTGGGTTGTGGGGGCGAAACTCACGCAAACATGGGGAGAAAGTGCAAACTCCACACGGCCATGTGACCCAGAGCCAGGATCGAACCTGGGACCTCGGCGCGGTGAGGCAGCAGTGCTAACCACTGCACCACTGTGCTGTCCCTTTCCACCATTTAGTTGATACCATGGTTGATTTTTGCCACAATTCAATCTGCCTTGATTCCATACTCCTTAACACTACTACCCAACAAATATCTATCAATCTCGTTTGAAATTTGCATTTGACCCCACAGCCTCAGCAGCTTTTTGGGTCGAGTGTTCCAGATTTCTACTACTGTTTGTGTGAACAAGTGCTTCCTGACTGAAAAGGCATATTGAGAGGTTATTGCGGCAGAACGATGGCACAGTGGTTAGCATTGCTGCCTCACACATCCAATTCCGACCTCGAGTGACTGTGTGGAGTTTGCACGTTCTCCCCATGTCTGCGTGGGTTTCCTCCGGGTGCTCTGGTTTCCTCCCACAGTCCAAAGATGTGCAGGTTACGTGGATTGGCCATGATAAATTGCCTCTTGATGTCCAAGGGAATGGGCCTTAAGGGTGCTCTTTCGATGGGCCAAATGGCCTCCTTCACTGTAGGGATTTGATGATAAGTTAATGGGAACAATTGTAGCAGAGTATTTTCTAAAAAGTGGGATGCTGGGAATTGTGAAGGAACAGTGAGATTTACATGTGAACAGCTCTAATTAAGTTGTGCCTCTTTGTACCGGATTTCCCCCACCAAATAAATGGTTTCTTTCGAACTACCTTATCAATTAATCATCTTAAACATCGCAAACCGATCACCCGTTGATCTATAAGCCTAGTCTATAGAGCCTGTCCCCCCAATTTACCTGTTTTAACCCCAGTACAATATTGGTGAATCTGTATTGCATCCTCTTCTAGGCCAGTATTACCTTCCTGAAAGACGGTGCTCAAAACTGAATACTGTATTCTAGATAAAAGCTAATTACTGCGGATTCTGGAATCTGAAACGAAAACCGAAACTACTGGACAATCTCAGCATGTCTGACAGCACCTGTGGAGGGAGAAGTGAGCTAACGTTTAGAGTCTGGCTAACTCTTTGTCAAAGCTATATTCGAGACGCGGTCTAAACAGAACTGAGCACAGTATTCCGGTCATCATCTAACCAAAACTAAAAACATTACTCCAAATGGGGTCTAACCAGAACTAAAGTCAGTAGTCCAGACACAGTCCAACCAGAACTAAAGACAATCTTCTTCTCTTCTTCAGCCATCACTCGCTAACGAGTATGAGTGTCCACCTGTGAAATTCTGTGTTACTGGTCATGGGTTCTGTGGGTTCTTGCATGGCTGTTGAGCCAATCCCAGAGCCGCATCTTCGACCGCATACTTGGCAGGTGTGTCCGGGAGGTTGGGACCGATCCTTGGACACTAGATTTCTGGCATTCCTTTCTCAGGCACCTTTTCCCAGCCTCCTCTTGCCGTCGGGTGTCCTCAAAGAATTTTGTCCCTTCAATCAGGAGGTTCTTCCAAGTAGGGTCTTTTCTGAGTAAGGGTCTGGAGTATAGTTGACGCGTTGACGTGATGTTGCATTTCTTGAGGTAAGCATTCACGGAACGTTTGTTGCGTTTCCTATGTCCTCTTGTTCAGAAGCCTTCCTTGAGTTGGGTAAAGATGATTTGCTTCAGCAGTCAGGACTTTGACATCCTGAGCACATGGCCGGCACAGCGGAGTTGGTTTCAGATGATCATGGACTCGATGCTGGTGCTCTTGGTTCCTTCAAGGATATTGATGTTAGTACACCTGTCCTCCCAACTGATGCAGAGAATCCGTGTCAGACAGCGTTTCCAGGGCATTGAGGTGCCGTCTGTACGTAGTCTAAGTTTCTGAGCTGTAAAAAGACTCCTTGAGGTTGAGGCTGAGACCGAGTCTTTGGTATGCTTCTGTGAATGTGTCAAGCATGGCTTGGTGATTCTCTTCTGATGTCATCTGTATCCTTAAGCTCCATGAGCGATGTCAGTGTTGTTTACTTCCTGGATTTCAATTGGTTAAAGGTGAAAAGTTTTCCATCCACCCTGTAGACAATGTCCACTCCACTGGGAAGCTTGCCCTTGACAAGATGAAGGATGGTGGCAATGGAGAAAAGGGTGGGGGCAAAGACACATCCATGTTCATCTCTAGTCTTGACCTCAAAGGTTCCTGTCTTATTTCTGTCAGTGAATCGCCTATATCTTGTCTTGGAGGAGTCGGAGGATATTGATGAATATTCCTGGACAGCCGGCTTTTGTCAGGGTCTTCCATAGCACTTCCCGATTTACTGAGTCTAAAGCCTTGGTCAGATCGATGGATGATGTTGCTCTGGACATTTCTATCAGACAATACTCCAGACACGGTCTAACCAGAACTAAACGCAGTACTCCAGACACAGTCTAACCAGAACTATACACAATACCCCAGACATGGTCTAACCAGAACTAAATGCAGTATTCCAAACATGGTCTAACCAGAACTGAACACAGTAGTCCAGACATGGTCTAACCAGAACTAAACACAGTACTCCAGACACAGTCTAACCAGAACTATACACAATACTCCAGACATGGTCTAACCAGAAATGATCACAGTAGTCCAGACATGGTCTAACCAGAACTAAACACAATACTCCAGACACGGTCTAACCAGAACTATACACAATACTCCAGACATGGTCTAACCAGAAATGATCACAGTACTCCAGACATGGTCTAACCAGAACTAAACACAATACTCCAGACACGGTCTAACCAGAACTATACACAATACTCCAGACATGTTCTAACCAGAACTAAACACAATACTCCAGGCGCGGTCCAACCAGAACTAAACGCAGTACTCCAGACATGGTCTAACCAGAACTAAATGCAGTACTCCAGACACGGTCTAACCAGAACTGAACACCGTAGTCCAGACACGGTCTAACCAGAACTGAACACCGTAGTCCAGACATGGTCTAACCAGAACTATACATAATACTCCAGACATGGTCTAACCAGAACTAAACACAGTAGTCCAGACACGGTCTAACCAGAACTGAACACCGTGGTCCAGACATGGTCTAACCAGAACTAAACATAATACTCCAGACATGGTCTAACCAGAACTAAACATAATACTCCAGACATGGTCTAACCAGAACTGAACACAGTACTCCAGACACGGTCTAACCAGAACTAAACGCAATACTCCAATCATGGTCTAACCGGAACTGAACACAGCACTCCAGACACGGTCTAACCGGAACTGAACACAGTACTCCAGACACGGTCTAACCGGAACTGAACACAGTACTCCAGACATGGTCTAACCAGAACTATACACAGTCTTGCCAGTTATCGTTAGATCTCGTGAGGCATGGCAAGCCAGGTAGATCCTGCTCCCTTTCGGACGTAACGTGGCCGGCAGATCACGCCCTATCTAATCAGAACAAAACACAGTATTCCAGACAATATCTAACCAGAACTAAACACAGTACTACAGACATTGGACACGATTCTCCAATTGGCACACTGGGCTGGATTCTCCATTCCTGAGACTAAGGGCTGGATTCTCCGATTTGGAAACTATGTCCTGACGCCGGTGTGGGAACGGTGGTGTTTTACGACTGAAAAAACGGCGAAAAACGTCTACCGATCCTCCGTCTGGTGAGGGGCTAGCAGACACCTGGCTCTAGCTGCAGATAAGGCCGGAGAATTGCCGGGTCCGTGGCCACGCATGCGCACGGCGGCGACCTACAGCAGCAACATGGCACCGGCTGCCTGCGGACCCGGCCTGCCAAATAGTGCCCCTCTTTGGACAAGCTCGCCACCCCCGGACCACCCCCCACCAATGCCCCCAGTCCCCGCCAACCCTTTGGACAGGCTCGCCACCCCCGGACCAGCCCGCGCATCAGCTCCCACCAACTGTGGCGGCGCTGGACTCTGTCCGCAGCCGCCACGCCGGGTTCCCGACAAAAATAGCATGAATGACCCACACCGTCGGGAACACGGCCCGTAAGGGGTGGAGCATCAGGGGGAGGTCCTCGGGTAACGTCCTGAGGCCGTCCATTCGGCGTGCCGCGCACTCCTAGAGTACGCCGTTTTGGAGGGGGCGGAGCATCGCAAAAGCGGCGCTGTCCCCCGATTTCGGTGCCAACATGGATTCTCTGGCCGATATCCGAACGCGATTTCGGCGTCAAAGACCAGAGAATCCCGCCCTAAGTGTTGATGCTAGGGCAGGATTCGGCGACTTTCTTAACAGCAAAACTGTCACCGAACCTGGACTGATTCAGCGACTGTGGATGGGCTAGCACCGGTGCCGCGGGGAACACAATCGATTCCAATGAAAAACGGTGCGGGATTCTGTGTCCGTGATTGACACTCTGAAGGCTGACAAGTTGCAGCTACATATACACATTACAATCCCCACACACACTCATCCCAGCCAACAAGGTGGCACTGGTTGTACTGGAGTGCACCCATACAGCTGGGTCGGTTGGGGCCATAAGGCAATTTGCGGGTGACCTGGGGGACACCAGATGACCCGTGGTCCTAAGTTCACAGTGAGCTGTCAGTGGCATACACAACTGCATGGCTGCCTTTCCGGCCGCAGCAATGGTATTCCATGCCCGTCCACCCTGACCTGGCGAGCTTGGGAACAAACCTCTTGATTTTTTTTTCAAAGGATTTAGCGAGAATTGAAACCATCAGCAGAAGTCGGGATGGCACGGTGGCACGCAGTGCCAGGCACCCAGATTCAATTCCGGCCTTGGGTGACTCTGTATGCAGTTTTACTTTCTCCCTGTGTCTGTGTGGGTTTCCTTCAGGTACTCCGGTTTCCTCACACAATCCTAAGATATCCAGGTTAGGTGGATTGGTCATTCTAAAAGAAATTGCCCCTTAGTGTCCAAAGATGTGCAAGTTAGGTGAGGTTATGGGGATAGGATGGGGGAGTGGGCCATAGAGGGTGCTCTTTGAGAGAGGCAGTACAGACTCGATGGACCGAATGGCCTCCTTCTGCACTGTCGGGATTGTAAGGATTCTTAAGCTGAAATAATTCAACAGTGAATGACAAAGCAAAAGTAACCTCTTATCAACTCGCCGTGTAACTAAAAAGAAAATGCCCCACACTGTCACAAAGGGATTAATTCTCCCAGTAGCATTAGACATGGCTCGCGTGGTCCTAGATGAGGTCAATTGAAATTTAGAAATTTATCCAGCTTAGTGATAATTTGTGATATTGCTTGAGAATTGAGAAGTTCAGCTAATTCTCATTTAAAGTTAGCAAAGGAGATTACCGTAGAACTGGATAAAAGTACAAACATTTCAGATTGTGCAACCTTGCTAGTTTACATCAGATATGTTTAGCACAATGAACTTGTTGAGAATTTGCTGTGTTTCTTGACATTACCGACCAGCACAACTGGTGCACAGATCTTTGAAGCATTGAATAATTGTGTTTGAAAAGTGTGGGCTTAATTGTGTTCATCGCTAGGAAAAACAATGGAGTTGTAATAAGTATTACGGTCAGGGCATTTTTTTTGGAACCATTGGGCATGAACTAACCAAAAAAAAAATCGGGGTCCGTTCTGGGCGGGATTAGCAGTGTCGTTTGCGGTGCTTGTAGCGCTGGAAACGACCCTGCTATATTTAAAGCCACTCTGTTGCTATTACGGGCCCTGGCGGGGAATCATCCCCGCACACATGCGCACACCCCACCCACCGAAGCCGCATTTTAGTGTTATTTCCTGCACTGAGGAGCTCCAACACGTGGAGGAGATCGGGGGACACCACTTTTAAATGATGATCTCTCAATCCCCGGACTCCCCTAATGCCCCAACTCTGTCCCCCCCCCCCCCCCCCACTCCATTTCACATGGGTAGGGCACCCCAGGACCCAATACCCGGAGTTACAAAATGCCAATCTGGCACCTTGGCACTGCCAAGCTGGTACTTGGGTAGCAGTGCCCAGGTAGCACCAGCAGTGCCAGGGTGCCACCCTGTCTTCCTCCGATCACCTGGGAGACCCCCCCCCCCCCCCCCGAAGTCCTGTTCCATCGGGCTCCTGTTTGTGGGGACGAGTGCTGAACGGTGCCCAGCTAGCGTCTCCTCGGCATGGCCAATAGATGCCGGGTGGATATTCGATCCGGTGTCAGCATGACTAAGTGGGTTTCTAAACTCACAACTATGTGAGACTGGTTCCCACACATTAGGCAGGACCCAATTCAGCACATCTCGCGAGATCGAGTTAGATCCCACGAGGCGTAATTGCCATCGGGAATCTCGGGAAGGCCTCACCCGGGATCAACTGACCATGTCCCATTCCGATTCTGGTGGCATTGGTACGCTATTGGACGGCGGCGGGACCTTCTGGTCCATACCATCAACAGCGCCTCCTGTTGTTCGCACCCTCCACCGCTGTGGAACTTGTGGTGTGGGGTTGCTATCGGCAGGACCAGATGCTCCCGCCGGTGCGAATTGCCATAAAATCCTGCCCGTTCTATAACCAACACCATTACAACACACCTTACAATACCTATCTGTTTATTCGTTTTATCTCTTAGAAAACAGAAGTTACTGGAAAACTGTGAACATCGCAGGAAGGTCCTAGAGCAGTCCAAACTGTTGCAAATGTTCCTGAGAAGCTCTTATGAGGTAAAGGAGCTCCATCACTGAGCATCTGGATAACATCAGATACCGTAAATAAACTGGATAACACCACATACTGTAAATAAACTGGATAACACCAGATACTGTAAATAAACTGGATAACACCCGATACTGCAAATAAACTAGATAACACCCGATACTGTAAATAAACTGGATAACACCCGATACTGTAAATAAGCTGGATAACACCAATACTGTAAATAAACTGGATAACACCAGATACTGTAAATAAACTGGATAACACCGGATACTGTAAATAAGGTGGATAACACCTGATACTGTAAATAAACTGGATAACACCCGATACTGTAAATAAACTGGATAACACCCGATACTGTAAATAAACTGGAGAACACCCGATACTGTAAATAAACTGGATAACACCCGATACTGTAAATAAACTGGATAACACCGGATACTGTAAATAAGGTGGATAACACCCGATACTGTAAATAAACTGGATAACACCCGATACTGTAAATAAACCGGAGAACACCCGATACTGTAAATAAACTGGATAACACCCGATACTGTAAATAAACTGGATAACACCAGATGCTGTAAATAAACTGAATAACACCAGATACTGTAAATAAACTGGATAACACCCGATACTGTAAATAAACTGGAACACCAGATACTGTAAATAAACTGAACAACACCGATACTGAAAATAAACTGGATAACACCGATACTGTAAATAAACTGAATAACACCAGATACTGTAAATAAACTGGAGAACACCCGATACTGTAAATAAACTGGATAACACCCAATACTGCAAATAAACTGGATAACACCAGATACTGTAAATAAACTGAACAACACCGATACTGAAAATAAACTGAATAACACCAGATACTGTAAATAAACTGGATAACACCCGATACTGCAAATAAACTGGATAACACCCGATACTGTAAATAAACTGGATAACACCAGATACTGTAAATAAACTGGATAACACCAAATACTGTAAATAAACTGAATAACTCCCGATATTGCAAATAAACTGGATAACACCCGATACTGTAAATAAACTGGATAACACCGATACTGTAAATAAACTGTACTACACCCGATACTGTAAATAAACTGGATAACACCAGATACTGTAAATAAACTGAATAACACCCAATACTGTAAATAAACTGGATAACACCCGATACTGTAAATAAACTGGATAACACCGATACTGTAAATAAACTGGATAACACCCGATACTGTAAATAAACTGAATAACACCAGATACTGCAAATAAACTGGATAACACCAGATACTGTAAATAAACTGGATAACACCCGATACTGTAAATAAACTGTAACACCCGATACTGTAAATAAACTGGATAACACCCGATACTGTAAATAATCTGGATAACACCAGATGCTGTAAATAAACTGAATAACACCAATACTGTAAATAAACTGGATAACACCAATACTGTAAATAAACTGAATAACACCAGATACTGTAAATAAACTGGATAACACCCGATACTGTAAATAAACTGGAGACCACCCGATACTGTAAATTAACTGGATAACACCAGATACTGTAAATAAACTGAATAACACCAGATACTGTAAATAAACTGGATAACACCAATACTGTAAATAAACTGGATAACACCAATACTGTAAATAAACTGAATAACACCAGATACTGTAAATAAACTGGATAACACCAATACTGTAAATAAACTGGATAACACCCGATACTGTAAATAAACTGGATAACACCCGATACTGTAAATACACTGGATAACACCAGATACTGTCAATAAACTGAATAACACCCGATACTGTAAATAAACTGGATAACACCCGATACTGTAAATAAACTGGATAACACCAGATACTGCAAATAAACTGGATAACACCAGATACTGTAAATAAACTGAATAACACCAGATGCTGTAAATAAACTGAATAACACCCGATACTGTAAATAAACTGGATAACACCGGATACTGTAAATGAACTGAATAACACCGATACTGTAAATAAACTGGATAACACAAGATACTGTAAATAAACTGAATAACACCCGATACTGCAAATAAACTGGATAACACCCGATACTGCAAATAAACTGGATAACACCCGATACTGCAAATAAACTGGATAACACCCGATACTGCAAATAAACTGGATAACACCCAATACTGCAAATAAACTGGATAACACCAGATACTGTAAATAAACTGAATAACACCCGATACTGTAAATAAACTGGATAACACCAGATACTGTAAATAAACTGAATAACACCCAATACTGTAAATAAACTGGATAACACCCGATACTGTAAATAAACTGAATAACACCAGATACTGCAAATAAACTGGATAACACCAGATACTGTAAATAAACTGAATAACACCCGATACTGCAAATAAACTGGATAACACCCGATACTGCAAATAAACTGGATAACACCCGATACTGCAAATAAACTGGATAACACCCGATACTGCAAATAAACTGGATAACACCCGATACTGCAAATAAACTGGATAACACCCAATACTGCAAATAAACTGGATAACACCAGATACTGTAAATAAACTGAATAACACCCGATACTGTAAATAAACTGGATAACACCAGATACTGTAAATAAACTGAATAACACCCAATACTGTAAATAAACTGGATAACACCCGATACTGTAAATAAACTGAATAACACCAGATACTGCAAATAAACTGGATAACACCAGATACTGTAAATAAACTGAATAACACCAGATACTGCAAATAAACTGAATAACACCCGATGCTGTAAATAAACTGGATAACACCGGATACTGTAAATAAACTGAATAACACCAGATGCTGTAAATAAACTGAATAACACCAGATACTGTAAATAAACTGGATAACACCCGATACTGTAAATAAACTGAATAACACCCGATACTGCAAATAAACTGGATAACACCCGATACTGCAAATAAACTGGATAACACCAGATACTGGAAATAAACTGAATAACACCAGATGCTGTAAATAAACTGGATAACACCCGATACTGCAAATAAACTGGATAACACCAGATACTGTAAATAAACTGAATAACACCAGATGCTGTAAATAAACTGAATAACACCCGATACTGTAAATAAACTGAATAACACCCGATACTGTAAATAAACTGGATAACACCCGATACTGCAAATAAACTGGATAACACCAGATACTGTAAATAAACTGAATAACACCAGATGCTGTAAATAAACTGAATAACACCCGATACTGGAAATACACTGGATAACACCAGATACTGTAAATAAACTGGATAACACCAGATACTGTAAATAAACTGGATAACACCAGATACTGTAAATAAACTGGATAACACTCGATACTGTAAATAAACTGGAGAACACCCGATACTGTAAATAAACTGAATAACACCCGATACTGTAAATAAACTGGATAACACCAGATACCGTAAATAAACTGGATAACACCCGATACTGTAAATAAACTGGAGAACACCCGATACTGTAAATAAACTGGATAACACCCGATACTGTAAATAAACTGGATAACACCAGATACTGAAAATAAGCTGGATAACTCCAATACTGTCCATCTGCCGGTTTAGCACAGGGCTAAATCGCTGGCTTTGAAAGCAGACCAAGGTAGGTCAGTAGCACGGTTCAATTCCCGTACCAGCCTCCCCGAACAGGCGCCGGCATGTGGCGACTAGGGGCTTTTCACAGTAACTTCATTGAAGCCTACTTGTGACAATAGGCAATTTTCATTTAAACGGGCAGCACGGTAGCATTGTGGCTAGCATAATTGCTTCACAGCTCCAGGGTCCCAGGTTCGATTCCGGCTTGGGTCACTGCCTGTGCGGAGTCTGCACGTTCTTCCCGTGTGTGCGTGGGTTTCCTCCGGGTGCTCCGGTTTCCTCCCACAGTCCAAAGATGTGCAGGTTAGGTGGATTCATAGAATTTACAGTGCAGAAGGAGGCCATTCGGCCCATCGAGTCTGCACTGGCTCTTGGAAAGAGCACCCTACCCAAGGTCAACACCGCCACCCTATCACCATAACCCAGTAACCCCATCCAACACTAAGGGCAATTTTGGACACTAAGGGTAATTTAACATGGCCAATCCACCTAACCTGCACATCTTTGGACTGTGGGAGGAAACCGGAGTACCCGGAGGAAACCCACGCACACACGAGGAGGATGTGCAGACTCCGCACAGACAGTGACCCTAGCCGGAATCGAACCTGGGACCCTGGAGCTGTGAAGCAATTATGCTATCCACAAGGCTACCGTGCTGCCCATGATAAATTGCCCTTAGTGTCCAAAATTGCCCTTAGAGTTGGGTGGGGTTACTGGGTTATGGGGATAGGGTGGAGGTATTGAACTTGGGTAGGGTGCTCTTTCCAAGAGCCGGTGCAGACTCGATGGGCCGAATGGCCTCCTGCACTGTAAATTCTATGATAATCTATGATACTGTAAATAAACTGGATAACACCCGATACTGTAAATAACCTGGATAACACCCGATACTGTAAATAAGCTGGATAACACCGATACTGTAAAACTGGATAACACCAGATACTGTAAATAAACTGGATAACACCGATACTATAAATAAACTGAATAACACCCAATACTGTAAATAAACTGAGTAACACCAGATACTGTAAATAAACTGAATAACGCCAATGCTGTAAATAAACTGGAATACACCCGATACTGTAAATAAACTGAATAACACCGATACTGTAAATAAACTGGAATACACGCGATACTGCAAATAAACTGGATAACACCAGTACTGTAAATAAACTGGAAAACACCCGATACCGTAAATAAACTGGATAACACCCGATACTGTAAATAAACTGAATAACACCAATACTGTAAATAAACTGGAATACACCCGATACTGTAAATAAACTGAATAACACCGATACTGTAAATAAACTGGAATACACCCGATACTGCAAATAAACTGGATAACACCAATACTGTAAATAAACTGGATAACACCCGATACTGTAAATAAACTGAATAACACCAGACACTGTAAATAAACTGGATAACACCAGACACTGTAAATAAACTGAATAACACCAGACACTGTAAATAAACTGAATAACACCAGATACTGTAAATAAACTGGATACACCAGATACTGTAAATAAACTGGATAACACCAGATACTGTAAATAAACTGGATGACACCAGATACAGTAAATAAACTGAATAACACCAGATACTGTAAATAAGCTGAATAACACCCGATACTGTAAATAAACTGGATAACACCAGATACTGTAAATAAACTGGATAACACCCGATACTGTAAATAAACTGAATAACACCAGATACTGTAAATAAACTGGATAACACCCGATACTGTAAATAAACTGGATAACACCCGATACTGTAAATAAACTGAATAACACCCGATACTGTCAATAAACTGGATAACACCCGATACTGTAAATAATCTGTATAACACCAATACTGTAAATAAACTGGAACACCAGATACTGTAAATAAACTGGATAACACCAGATACTGTAAATAAACTGAATAACACCAGATACTGTAAATAAACTGGATAACACCCGATACAGTAAATAAACTGAGTAACACCAGATACTGTAAATAAACTGGATAACACCCGATACTGTAAATAAACTGAATAACACCAGATACTGTAAATAAACTGGATAACACCCGATACTGTAAATAAACTGGATAACACCCGATACTGTAAATAAACTGAATAACACCCGATACTGTAAATAATCTGTATAACACCAATACTGTAAATAAACTGGATAACACCAGATACTGTAAATAAACTGGATAACACCAGATACTGTAAATAAACTGAATAACACCCGATACTGTAAATAAACTGGATAACACCCGATACTGTAAATAATCTGTATAACACCAATACTGTAAATAAACTGTAACACCAGATACTGTAAATAAACTGGATAACACCAGATACTGTATATAAACTGGATAACACCCGATACTGTAAATAAACTGAATAACACCCAATACTGTAAATAAACTGGATAACACCCGATCCTGTAAATAAACTGGAATACACCAGATACTGTAAATAAACTGGATAACACCCGATACTGTAAATAAACTGGATAACACCCGATACAGTAAATAAACTGAGTAACACCAGATACTGTAAATAAACTGGATAACACCCGATACAGTAAATAAACTGAGTAACACCAGATCCTGTAAATAAACTGGATAACACCCAATACTGTAAATAAACTGAATAACACCAGATACTGTGAATAAACTGAGTAACACCAGATACTGTAAATAATCTGGATAACACCAATACTGTAAATAAACTGAATAACACCAGATACTGTAAATAAACTGGATAACACCCGATACTGTAAATAAACTGGATAACGCCAGATACTGTAAATAGACTGGATAACACCAATACTGTAAATAAACTGGATAACGCCAGATACTGTAAATAGACTGGATAACACCGATACTGTAAATAAACTGAATAACACCAATACTGTAAATAAACTGGATAACACCCGATACTGTAAATAAACTGGATAACACCAATACTGTAAATAAACTGGATAACGCCAGATACTGTAAATAGACTGGATAACACCAGATACTGTAAATAAACTGAATAACACCGATACTGTAAATAAACTGAATAACACCGATACTGTAAATAAATTGGATAACGCCAGATACTGTAAATAGACTGGATAACACCCGATTCTGTAAATAAACTGGATAACACCCGATACTGCAAATAAACTGGATAACACCAGATACTGTAAATAAACTGAATAACACCAGATGCTGTAAATAAACTGAATAACACCCGATACTGGAAATACACTGGATAACACCAGATACTGTAAATAAACTGGATAACACCAGATACTGTAAATAAACTGGATAACACCAGATACTGTAAATAAACTGGATAACACCCGATACTGTAAATAAACTGGAGAACACCCGATACTGTAAATAAACTGAATAACACCCGATACTGTAAATAAACTGGATAACACCAGATACCGTAAATAAACTGGATAACACCCGATACTGTAAATAAACTGGAGAACACCCGATACTGTAAATAAACTGGATAACACCCGATACTGTAAATAAACTGGATAACACCAGATACTGAAAATAAGCTGGATAACTCCAATACTGTCCATCTGCCGGTTTAGCACAGGGCTAAATCGCTGGCTTTGAAAGCAGACCAAGGTAGGTCAGTAGCACGGTTCAATTCCCGTACCAGCCTCCCCGAACAGGCGCCGGCATGTGGCGACTAGGGGCTTTTCACAGTAACTTCATTGAAGCCTACTTGTGACAATAGGCAATTTTCATTTAAACGGGCAGCACGGTAGCATTGTGGCTAGCATAATTGCTTCACAGCTCCAGGGTCCCAGGTTCGATTCCGGCTTGGGTCACTGCCTGTGCGGAGTCTGCACGTTCTTCCCGTGTGTGCGTGGGTTTCCTCCGGGTGCTCCGGTTTCCTCCCACAGTCCAAAGATGTGCAGGTTAGGTGGATTCATAGAATTTACAGTGCAGAAGGAGGCCATTCGGCCCATCGAGTCTGCACTGGCTCTTGGAAAGAGCACCCTACCCAAGGTCAACACCGCCACCCTATCACCATAACCCAGTAACCCCATCCAACACTAAGGGCAATTTTGGACACTAAGGGTAATTTAACATGGCCAATCCACCTAACCTGCACATCTTTGGACTGTGGGAGGAAACCGGAGTACCCGGAGGAAACCCACGCACACACGAGGAGGATGTGCAGACTCCGCACAGACAGTGACCCTAGCCGGAATCGAACCTGGGACCCTGGAGCTGTGAAGCAATTATGCTATCCACAAGGCTACCGTGCTGCCCATGATAAATTGCCCTTAGTGTCCAAAATTGCCCTTAGAGTTGGGTGGGGTTACTGGGTTATGGGGATAGGGTGGAGGTATTGAACTTGGGTAGGGTGCTCTTTCCAAGAGCCGGTGCAGACTCGATGGGCCGAATGGCCTCCTGCACTGTAAATTCTATGATAATCTATGATACTGTAAATAAACTGGATAACACCCGATACTGTAAATAACCTGGATAACACCCGATACTGTAAATAAGCTGGATAACACCGATACTGTAAAACTGGATAACACCAGATACTGTAAATAAACTGGATAACACCGATACTATAAATAAACTGAATAACACCCAATACTGTAAATAAACTGAGTAACACCAGATACTGTAAATAAACTGAATAACGCCAATGCTGTAAATAAACTGGAATACACCCGATACTGTAAATAAACTGAATAACACCGATACTGTAAATAAACTGGAATACACGCGATACTGCAAATAAACTGGATAACACCAGTACTGTAAATAAACTGGAAAACACCCGATACCGTAAATAAACTGGATAACACCCGATACTGTAAATAAACTGAATAACACCAATACTGTAAATAAACTGGAATACACCCGATACTGTAAATAAACTGAATAACACCGATACTGTAAATAAACTGGAATACACCCGATACTGCAAATAAACTGGATAACACCAATACTGTAAATAAACTGGATAACACCCGATACTGTAAATAAACTGAATAACACCAGACACTGTAAATAAACTGGATAACACCAGACACTGTAAATAAACTGAATAACACCAGACACTGTAAATAAACTGAATAACACCAGATACTGTAAATAAACTGGAATACACCAGATACTGTAAATAAACTGGATAACACCAGATACTGTAAATAAACTGGATGACACCAGATACAGTAAATAAACTGAATAACACCAGATACTGTAAATAAGCTGAATAACACCCGATACTGTAAATAAACTGGATAACACCAGATACTGTAAATAAACTGGATAACACCCGATACTGTAAATAAACTGAATAACACCAGATACTGTAAATAAACTGGATAACACCCGATACTGTAAATAAACTGGATAACACCCGATACTGTAAATAAACTGAATAACACCCGATACTGTCAATAAACTGGATAACACCCGATACTGTAAATAATCTGTATAACACAAATACTGTAAATAAACTGGAACACCAGATACTGTAAATAAACTGGATAACACCAGATACTGTAAATAAACTGAATAACACCCGATACTGTAAATAAACTGGATATCACCCGATACTGTAAATAATCTGTATAACACCAATACTGTAAATAAACTGTAACACCAGATACTGTAAATAAACTGGATAACACCAGATACTGTATATAAACTGGATAACACCCGATACTGTAAATAAACTGAATAACACCCGATACTGTAAATAAACTGGATAACACCCGATCCTGTAAATAAACTGGAATACACCAGATACTGTAAATAAACTGGATAACACCCGATACAGTAAATAAACTGAGTAACACCAGATACTGTAAATAAACTGGATAACACCCGATACTGTAAATAAACTGAATAACACCCGATACTGTAAATAAACTGAATAACACCCGATACTGTAAATAAACTGAATAACACCCGATACTGTCAATAAACTGGATAACACCCGATACTGTAAATAATCTGTATAACACCAATACTGTAAATAAACTGGAACACCAGATACTGTAAATAAACTGGATAACACCAGATACTGTAAATAAACTGGATAACACCCGATACTATAAATAATCTGTATAACACCAATACTGTAAATAAACTGTAACACCAGATACTGTAAATAAACTGGATAACACCGATACAGTAAATAAACTGAGTAACACCAGATACTGTAAATAAACTGGATAACACCCGATACTGTAAATAAACTGAATAACACCAGATACTGTAAATAAACTGGATAACACCCGATACTGTAAATAAACTGGATAACACCCGATACTGTAAATAAACTGAATAACACCCGATACTGTAAATAATCTGTATAACACCAATACTGTAAATAAACTGGATAACACCAGATACTGTAAATAAACTGGATAACACCAGATACTGTAAATAAACTGAATAACACCCGATACTGTAAATAAACTGGATAACACCCGATACTGTAAATAATCTGTATAACACCAATACTGTAAATAAACTGTAACACCAGATACTGTAAATAAACTGGATAACACCAGATACTGTATATAAACTGGATAACACCCGATACTGTAAATAAACTGAATAACACCCAATACTGTAAATAAACTGGATAACACCCGATCCTGTAAATAAACTGGAATACACCAGATACTGTAAATAAACTGGATAACACCCGATACTGTAAATAAACTGGATAACACCCGATACAGTAAATAAACTGAGTAACACCAGATACTGTAAATAAACTGGATAACACCCGATACAGTAAATAAACTGAGTAACACCAGATCCTGTAAATAAACTGGATAACACCCAATACTGTAAATAAACTGAATAACACCAGATACTGTGAATAAACTGAGTAACACCAGATACTGTAAATAATCTGGATAACACCAATACTGTAAATAAACTGAATAACACCAGATACTGTAAATAAACTGGATAACACCCGATACTGTAAATAAACTGGATAACGCCAGATACTGTAAATAGACTGGATAACACCAATACTGTAAATAAACTGGATAACGCCAGATACTGTAAATAGACTGGATAACACCGATACTGTAAATAAACTGAATAACACCAATACTGTAAATAAACTGGATAACACCCGATACTGTAAATAAACTGGATAACACCAATACTGTAAATAAACTGGATAACGCCAGATACTGTAAATAGACTGGATAACACCAGATACTGTAAATAAACTGAATAACACCGATACTGTAAATAAATTGGATAACGCCAGATACTGTAAATAGACTGGATAACACCCGATTCTGCAAATAAACTGGATAACACCAATACTGTAAATAAACTGGATAACACCAATACTGTAAATAAACTGGATAACACCAGATACTGTAAATAAACTGGATAACATCAATACTGTAAATAAACTGTATAACGCCAGATACTGTAAATAGACTGGATAACACCAGATACTGTAAATTAACTGGATAACACCCGATACTGTAAATAAACTGGATAACACCCGATACTGTAAAACTGTATAACACCAGATACTGTAAATAAGCTGGATAACACCAATACTGTAAATAAAATGGATAACACCCGATACTGTAAATAAACTGGATAACACCCGATACTGTAAATAAACTGGATAACACCAGATACTGTAAATAAACTGGATAACACCGATACTGTAAATAAACTGAATAACACCCGATACTGTAAATAAACTGGATAACACCCGATACTGTAAATAAACTGAATAACACCGATACTGTAAATAAACTGAATAACACCCGATACTGTAAATAAACTGGATAACACCCGATACTGCAAATAAACTGGATAACACCAGATACTGTAAATAAACTGGATAACACCCGATACTGTAAATAAACTGGATAACACCCGATACTGTAAATAAACTGAATAACACCGATACTGTAAATAAACTGGATAATACCAGATACTGTAAATAAACTGGATAACACCCAATACTGTAAATAAACTGAATAACACCGATACTGTAAATAAACTGAATAACACCGATACTGTAAATAAACTGAATAACACCAGATACTGTAAATAAACTGGATAACACCCGATACTGTTAATAAACTGGATAACACCCGATACTGTAAATAAACTGGATAACACCCGATACTGTAAATAAACTGAATAACACCCGATACTGTAAATAAACTGGATAACACCCGATACTGTAAATAAACTGGATAACACCCGATACTGTAAATAAACTGGATAACACCCGATACTGTAAATAAACTGGATAACACCCGATACTGTAAATAAACTGAATAACACCCGATACTGTAAATAAACTGAATAACACCCGATACTGTAAATAAACTGGATAACACCCGATACTGTAAATAAGGTGGATAACACCCGATACTGTAAATAAACTGGATAACACCCGATACTGTAAATAAACTGGATAATGCCAGATACTGTAAATAAACTGGAGAACACCTGATTCCTGAATTAAAATGTCATCCGAATGAAGTTAAATATTTATGTCCGATCCAGGAGGTGAGGAAACTAAATGAAGTGGTGGGGAGAGACAAACACTGGTAGGTTGAAGATTGATGATGGTTATGCGTTTTACGAACAGTTTGATTGTTTTCTGTACTATTTTTCTTCAGGCTGTGTCATGGTTGAATGAAAAGATCAGTGTCTCCCTGGATGAGAGTTGGACAGATCCCAGCAACCTACAGGGCAAATTGCAGAAACACCAAACCTTCGAGGCTGAGATCATGGCCAACCAGAACAGGATCCGGAACATCAGCACCGTGAGTCTTTCTGCTTGGGACCCTGCTATTGCCACAATTGAGGCTCTTTTGTCCATTGCTGCAGCAACACACATCTGTGAAGCAGGGAAATGACAGGCTGGAATTGGCATCTCACTGGATCAAGTGTTTGTGGCCACCAATGCAGCTTTTAATCGGAGCAATGTGAACATCTCATATTCAGGTCCAAATTAAAGGAATGCACCTGCATTAATCCCTGCATCTGCAGCCAAACATTCGTTTCAGTATTTGACCTTTTGATTTTTCTTTGTTAAATGTTGCAATTTCAAACGCTCTTCCCCCATTTTGGATCCAGTTTGTTTATTTATCTGCTTCGCATATTCAACAATGGGCTGAATTTTACACGGGTCCTTGAAGTCCCAACGCCAATGCTGAAAGGATGCAACTCCGCTTCTGTGAGCCGCAAGACCCTGGAACAGCATCATGCCAAAGCCAGCCAGGAAGGATGGGGCTCAGCCACAAGAGCTGCTGACCCAATCAGAGGGCCAGCAGCCGCAGCAGCATCACTGCCAGCAGTGGCTATTTAAAAAATATTCGCACAGGGGATATGGGCGTCGCTGGCTAGGCCCGCATTTGTTGTCCATCCCGAATTGCCCTTGAACTGAGTGGCTTGCTAAGCCATTTCAGAGGGTATTTTTAAGAATCAACCACATTGCATGTCATGTGGCGCAGTGGTTAGCACTGGGACTGCGGCGCAGAGGACCCGGGTTCGAATCCCGGCCCTGGGTCACTGTCCGTGTGGAGTTTACACATTCTCCCCGTGTCTGCGTGTGTTTCACTCCCACAACCCAAAGATGTGCAGGTTAGGTGGATTGGTCACACTGAATTGCCCCTGAATTGGAAAAAAAAATAATTGCCTACTCTAAATTTTTTTTTTAAAGAATCAGCCACATTGCCACGGATCTGGAGTCAGATGGATGGCAGGTTTCCTTCCCTAAAGGACATTAGTGAAGCAAATGGATTTTTACGATATTCAGCAATGATTTCATAGTCATTATTCGACTTTTAATTCCAGATTTTTATTGAATTCAATTCCAACATCTGCCATGGTAGGATAAAACCCAGGTTTCTGGATTAATAGTCTGGTGATAATACCACCATGCTATTGCCTCCCCCATTGCTGAAGCTGCTTCACTAGGGAGCTGGGCCCTCAAAGACAGGTATTTTTGGTGGGGGAAATCTGGGGCCAGCAAGCAGTCCACCAGGCCCTGGCAATCGGGGCTGAGGATGAAGTATTTGTAGAGCACTTGTGGTGCCATGACCTCATGGGTGACTGTGGCTGCCGGCGGCTCCTCTGTAGGCCCTGGAGCACCATCCAAAGAGGGCACATCCCTGTAACCTGTTGGGAGGCTGCCAGGTGTTCTCTCGTGGTGCCCCTCGCCCCACCCCCACATTTGGCAGCAGGCCCTCCTGATGCAGGCAAATTGCCCGCGTGTGTGGGAAGTGGCCTTTAATTGGGAATTTAAGTGGCTCAATTGGCTGCCCATTAGGTGCTCGTGCAGCAGAGGCTTCTGCTGATAATATAATAATAATCGTTTTTTGTCACAAGTAGGCTTCAATTAAGTTACTGTGAAAGGCCCCTAGTCGCCACATTCTGGCGCCTGTTCGGGGAGGCTGGTACGGGAATTGAACCCGCGCTGCTGGCTGTGTTCTGCATTACATGCCAGCTGTTTAGCCCACTGTGCTAAACCAGCCCCTTTGCCATGGCGACGGGAAAATATCAGGCTTCTGTCCCAAAGCCATTCCACACCTTACTGCCAGCCCTCCCACCTCCCAGAACCATCACCGATGGGCAAGGAAAATTCAGCCCTGTATTCGAGATTCTACAGATTTTTGATGGACAATATTGGACAACTTCAACCAGTGCTTGACAAAATGCACACCTTGCCAGGATTTTCTGCTCCCCACAGTGTGTTTTGTGGTGGTGGAGGTGACCCGCCAATGGCTGGCGGCAGGATCTTATGGTCCTGCTGCTGTCAACGGAATTTCCCGTTATTCACACCACCTGCTGCCGGGAAAGAACCGCAGGAAGTCACTGTCAGTGGGACTGGGAGATCCTTGTCCTAAGGAACAATGTACTGTCAGTAATTCTGTGCACAATTACGAGTTCTTAGCCTGTGCATCCCTATGCAGAAAGACAGTACAATGGAGTTAAACGTTAGGGTTTTGTACTGCTAAATATTTTATTTTGTATTCAGCTCCAACCAGTCAATTCTGCAAGCAGATTTCATGGGCTTTATCATCTGGAGCGTACCCTTTTTCTACCCAATATCAAGTTTCACAATAATGAGATCAAAGGACCATGACAGAGAACCCATACTCTACATTGCGTACTGGAATGTCTCACGTACCACCAGCTCCAGCTAATGAGTGGCTCTGTCCCCTTCCCAAAGTTCTCAAATAACGGGCGATCAAAATTATAGAAACAGGAACAGGCCATTCAGCCCCTTGAGCCTATAGCCGCTATTCAGTTAGATTATGGCTGCTGTATTCCTGATCCCATTTACCGGCCGTGTTCCATATCCATCAATCAACAAAAATCTATCAATCTCCATCTTCAAATTTTCAGTTGACCCCCCAGCATTCACAGGTCTTTAGGGGAGAGAGTTCCAGATTGTCACCGCCACTGATGAATAGTTCCAGATTTCACTTCTTAATGGCCTAGCTCTAATTTTAACATTATATGCTGCTGCGGGAGGCAGCTCACACCATTGTCAATGGGATTTCCCATTAAAGACACCCCTGCACCGGAAGCCCACAGGCGGGAGTGCTCTGAGAATCCCGCTGCCAGTGAGCGGCTGGAAAATTCCGGCTATTGTGTCCTAGATTCACCCACCAGAGGAAATTGTTCTGCAGTATCAACCCTTAACCATTTTAAGCACCTCAAAGAATAACGCGGAATCTTTTAAACTTGTGGATGCAAGCCTCGTCCATGCAAACATGATGTTGCCTTCCCACTATCTGGTTTCTGGAGTATTATTATAATCTATCTGCCTGGTGTGTGCTCACTGACGACAATGTTGCTTCTGATTGAACCCCATTGCAGGAAGGGGAGCGGATGATCGATGCTGGGCATTACGCTGTAAATGAGATTGAGCCCCGGATGAAGCAGATTCAAGACCTGTGGAATGAGCTGCTGGAGAACTGCCATGAGAAGAAGTCCAAGCTGGTGGATGCACACAAGGTGCTTGAATGTTATCCGACTCTTGTATCATTGATATTTCACTATAAGCATTAGCAGTGGTGGCATTTCAGCTCCCTGCTGACTTCACATGGCCTCCACTTTGTGCTCAAGACAGTGGCTCACACGGTACTTTGGGTCAAGCTACTCTTTACCTTTGAGTATAAACAATGAGTTTTGGCAGAATATTGGACCATGGGGCCAATTTCTGAGCCCAGTCCAATAGTGGCATGTTGGTGCAATCTCACTGGATAGTGATCAGGAGAGTATCCTTGGCTTACTTCCCCAACTTGTGGCTCCCTGCTCAGAACATGCTTTGAAAATGCTGCAGTCATAAGATTTTCTGATCTTGGACATGATTTAACCAAAACATTTCAGTGTCATTTTGGGCGAGTTTGACGGTGTTTTTTCCACCGGCTTTTTGGTTGCGATCCACACCTGTATTCACCCACGCTTAGGCTGAAATTCTCCAGTCGTTGCAATTCGCTTTTCCCGCCGTCAGTGCACCCCTTTCCATGGGTTTCCCGGCGGTGTGAGGTGGCTTCAATGGGAAATCCCATACAGCTGAGACCCTGGAGGATCCACCCTTGATGTCACCCCTTGCACACATGGGCATTTCCCACCCCCTACAAGTGGGGACACCATTCTTATGGGGTCGCCGTGGGCCCCTGCTTTTCAGGCTTCCCTACGTCCCCTTCTCCGCCCCCCCCCCCCCCTTCAGGACCCCCACCATACACCCTCCAACCTTTATCATGCCCCTTCATATCTTCCCTTCGCCCCCCCCCCCCACCCTTTAAACCCTCTTCATCCCCCCTTTTTATGGGCATGGTCCCCTCAGGCCCTGACCCTTGGCAGTGCCACCCTGGCACCCTGACATTAGCACCCTGCAGTGACCCTTCCAGTCTGGTAGAGCCAGCCAAGCATCTTGGTGCCAGGTTTCAAGTGCCAGAGGGAGAGCAAGGGTGCCACCCTGTCTTGTTCCTGATCACCCAAGGATCACCAATGGCCTGGGAAACCTCCAGGTGCCGTTACACCTGGCCCACCTTTGATTGGACCAATACTAAACGGCACTCGGTCAAGGCCTCACTGGGGAGGCTGTTCGTTCCTGGGACAGCAGAGAATCCAGTGCATGCATATTTAAATGAGCTTGGGGTAATTTATTAGCTTCGATAGAAGACTGGCTGACAGACAGAAGACAGAGAATCAGGATAAATGGGTCTTTTGGTCTCCTTATTTGAGGAAAGATGTTGTTGCATTGGAGGCAGTTCAGAGGAGGTTCATTAAATTGATTCCAGAGATGAGGGATTTGCCTTATGAAGAGAGATTGAGCAGTTCAGACCTATACTCTCTACAGTTTAGAGAATGAGGGGAGATCAAATTGAGGTGTATATGATGATAAAAGGTATGGATAAAGCTGACGTGGAACAGATGCTTGCTCTTGTGGGGCATTCTAAAACGAGAGGTCATAGTCTCAGGATCGGAGGTAGCAAATTTAAAACCGAGTAGAGGAGAAACTACTTCTCCCAAAGGGTTGCGAATCTGTGGAATTCGCTACCTCCATGTGTAGTGGATGCTGGGACAGTGAGTAAATTTAAGGAGGAGTTGGACAGATTTTTAATTGGTAATGGGTTGAAGGGTTATGGAGAACAGGCAGGACGGTGGATTTCAGGCCATGATGAGATCAGCCATGATCACATTGAATGGTGGATTGGCTCGAGAGGCTAAATTGCTGACTCCTGCTCCTAATTCTTATGTTCTAAGAAAGAACTATTCTGTCTGATTTCACCATCCAGCTCTTGGTCTGTAGCCCTATTGGTAACAGCACCTCCAGCACAAATTTGGCGTTCTTGATTAATAAGGGGATTTCTTGATTAATACGGTGATCATGGGCTATGGGGAGAAGGCAGGACAATGGGGATCATAGAATCATAGAATTTACAGTGCAGAAGGAGGCCTTTCGGCCCATTGGGTCTGCACTGGCCCTTGGAAAGAGCACCCTACTTAAGCCCACACCTCCACCCAATCCCAGTAACCCCACCAAACCTTTTTAGAACACTAAGGGCAATTTAGCATGGCCAATCTACCTAACCTGCACATCTTTGGACTGCGGGAGGAAACCGGAGCACCCGGAGGAAACCCACGCAGACACGGGGAGAACGTGCAGACTCCACACAGACAGTGACCCAAGCTGTGAATCGAACCTGGGACCCTGGAGCTGTGAAGCAACAGTGCTAAGCATTGTGCTACCGTGCTGCCCGGGGACCATATCAGCCATGATTGAATGGAGGAGCAGACTCACTGGGCTGAATGGCCTAATTCTGCTCCTATATCTCATGATCTTATGGTTTAAGTGAGCCTAATGGCTCATTTAGTATACTGATCTAGACCTTGCCCAGCGTGTGCGAGAACCAGATTGCTGCATCTCGCAAGTTTCGGTTGAATCTTGCGAGGCCTCTCGTGAGATTCACTGGCCTCATCACGATATCAAGTCGAGCGCGACGAGGCCGTTAAATTGTGACCCTCATCCAGTGAAATGTCCGTTCTTTCTGGTGTATAAATTGCTTTTGATGTTCTTGGTGTAGTGAATGTAGTGTGCCTGAGGAGTCCTGTTTCACCATCTCTCCCTCCCACACCCCCATAAACAGAGGCAGGAAATTACCGGCAAAGCAGAGCTTTCAATTTCTTTTGATGCAAACCAGTGAGTTGAGGCCCAGGTTTGTGAATGACCTCGACTAGACTGAGCACAATACCCCAAATTAGCTCTCCCCACCTCAGCTGCACACCCAATTTCATACAGATGGGCTTGATTGCCGTGGGCTGGGGAAGAAGACTCCACCAGAGACCACCCTGCTGCCCACTGCACTGGGGAAAGACTGCCCATACTTATTGGGGGGTTGGGCAGAGCAGGTTTCTGTGCAGGGAGCTGTGGTTGGTGAATCATTAACTTTTCCTTCTCTTTAACCGTGGAGGCCCTGAATTTCCAGCGAAGCATCGACGATGTGGAGAAGTGGCTGAGTGAGGTGGAGAAGCAGCTGGATCATCCTGTCCAGGGCACAGACCTGGTGTTGGTGAAGAACCTGCTCAACAAGCAGCAAGATCTGGAAGAAGACATCAGCAGCTATGTAGAGAGGATGCAGGGTTTACTCGATCAGTCTGAGGAGTTTATCCAAGAAAATCACTTCCTGGCTGAGGGAATTCGAGACCGGGTCGGCAATGTACTCCAGAGGTAAATGTAAAGATTCAGATAGCATAATTTGAGCCCTGCCGACTGGGCATGGCCATCTTTTCATGAGCTCCGTCAGTTGTGTGGATTGCCTGAAGTGGATATGATTTCATTGGTTATGATGTGTACCTGTTGTCTGTTGCTCAGATACCAGGCACTGGGGGTTCCGATCGAGGACCGGCGCAGGATCCTGGAGGACAAAACACGGCTTTATCAGCTGTTCCGGGATCTGGACGCCGGGCAGGCCTGGGTACAGGAGAAGTTGTTGTTGGCTACAATCAAGGATGTTGGACAATCGCTTAACGCTGTACAGAGCTTGCAGAAGAAGCACCAGGTGAGTCACCTGAGGAAAAGATTTGTTCTGGGACAACGGTCAGTCCTGCGACCAGGGTCAGGCTGGGTGCAGGGACCGGGGTCAGGCTGGGTGCGGGGACCGGGGTCAGGCTGGGTGTGGGGACCGGGGTCAGGCTGGGTGTGGGGACCGGGGTCAGGCTGGGTGCGGGGACCAGGGTCAGGCTGGGTGCAGGGACCGGGGTCAGGCTGGGTGTGGGGACCGGGGTCAGGCTGGGTGCGGGGACCGGGGGTCAGGCTGGGTGCGGGCACCGGGGGCCAGGCTGGGTGAGGGACCGGGGGCCAGGCTGGGTGCGGGGACCGGGGGTCAGGCTGGGTGCGGGGACCGGGGGCCAGGCTGGGTGCGGGGACCGGGGGCCAGGCTGGGTACGGGTACCAGGGTCAGGCTGGGTACGGGGACCAGGCTGGGTACAGGGACCGGGGTCAGGCTGGGTACAGGGACCGGGGTCAGGCTGGTGGGTGTGGGCAGCGGGGACCAGGCTGGGCGCCGGCACCGGGGATCAGGCTGGGTGCGAGTACCGGGGATCAGGCTGGGTGCGAGCACCGGGGGCCAGGCTGGGTGCGGGCACCGGGGGCCAGGCTGGGTGCGGGGACCGGGGGCCAGGCTGGGTGCGGGGACCGGGGGCCAGGCTGGGTACGGGTACCAGGGTCAGGCTGGGTACGGGGACCAGGCTGGGTGCGGGGACCGGGACCAAACTGGGTACAGGGACTGGGGTCAGGCTGGGTGTGGGCAGCGGGGACCAGGCTGGGTACGGGGACCTGGGTGCGGGCACCGGGGTCAGGCTGGGTGTGGGGACCGGGGCCAGGCTGGGAGCGGGGACCGGTGGCCAAGCTGGGAGCGGGGACCGGTGGCCAAGCTGGGAGCGGGCACCGGGGCCAGGCTGGGTGTAGGGACCGGGGCCAGGCTGGGTGTAGGGACCGGGGCCAGGCTGGGTGCGGGGACCGGGGGCCAGGCTGGGTGCGGGCACCGGGGCCAGGCTGGGTGCGGGCACCGGGGGCCAGGCTGGATGCGGGCACCGGGAGCCAGGCTGGGTGCGGGCACCGGGGATCAGGCTGGGTGTGAGCACCGAGGGCCAGGCTGGGTGCGGGCACCGGGGGCCAGGCTGGGTGCGGGCACCAGGGCCAGGCTGGGTGCGGGCATCGGGGGCCAGGCTGGATGCGGGCACAGAGGGCCAGGCTGGGTGCGGGGTCCGGGGTCAGGCTGGGTGCCGGGACTGGGGCCAGGTTGGGAGCGTGGACCGGGGGCCAAGCTGGGTGCCGGGACTAGGGCCAGGCTGGGTGCCGGGTCTAGGGCCAGGCTGGGTGCGGGGACTGGGGGCCAGGCTGGGTGCGGGCACCGGGGGCCAGGCTGGGTGCGGGGACCGGGGGCCAGGCTGGGTGCGGGCACCGGGGGCCAGGCTGGGTACGGGGACCGGGGTCAGGCTGGGTGCGGGGACCGGGGTCAGGCTGGGTGCGGGAACCGGGCTCAGGCTGGGTGTGGGGGCCGGGGCCAGGCTGGGTGTAGGGACCGGGCTCAGGCTGGGTGTGGGGGCCGGGGCCAGGCTGGGTGTAGGGACCGGGGCCAGGCTGGGTGTAGGGACCGGGGCCAGGCTGGGTGTGGGGACCGGGGCCAGGCTGGGTGTGGGGACCGGGGCCAGGCTGGGTGTGGGGACCGGGGCCAGGCTGGGGACTGGGGCCAGGCTCTGTGTGTGGGGACCGGGGCCAGGCTGTGTGCGGGGACTGGGGTCAGGCTGGGTGCGGAGATCTGGGGCTGGGTACGGGGACCGGGGTCAGGCTGGGTACGGGGACCGGGGGCCAGGCTGGGTACGGGGACCGGGGGCCAGGCTGGGTACGGGGACCCGGGTCAGGCTGGGTGCGGGACTGTGGTCAGGCTGGGTGCGGGCACCGGGGGCCAGGCTGGGAGCGGGGCCCGGGGCCAGGCTGGGTACAGGGACCGGGACCTGGCTGAGCGCGGGCACCGGGGGCCAGACTGGGTCCGGGGACCCGGGTCAGGCTGGGTGCGGTACTGGGGGCCAGGTTGGGGGCGGGGACCGGGCCTGGCTGGGTGCGGGGACCAGGGGCAGGCTGGGTGCGGGGACCAGGGGCAGGCTGGGTGCGGGCACCAGGGCCAGGCTGGGTGCGGGCATCGGGGGCCAGGCTGGATGCGGGCACAGAGGGCCAGGCTGGGTGCGGGGTCCGGGGTCAGGCTGGGTGCCGGGACTGGGGCCAGGTTGGGAGCGTGGACCGGGGGCCAAGCTGGGTGCCGGGACTAGGGCCAGGCTGGGTGCCGGGTCTAGGGCCAGGCTGGGTGCGGGGACCGGGGGCCAGGCTGGGTGCGGGCACCGGGGGCCAGGCTGGGTGCGGGGACCGGGGGCCAGGCTGGGTGCGGGCACCGGGGGCCAGGCTGGGTACGGGGACCGGGGTCAGGCTGGGTGCGGGGACCGGGGTCAGGCTGGGTGCGGGGACCGGGGTCAGGCTGGGTGCGGGAACCGGGCTCAGGCTGGGTGTGGGGGCCGGGGCTAGGCTGGGTGTAGGGACCGGGCTCAGGCTGGGTGTGGGGGCCGGGGCCAGGCTGGGTGTAGGGACCGGGGCCAGGCTGGGTGTAGGGACCGGGGCCAGGCTGGGTGTGGGGACCGGGGCCAGGCTGGGTGTGGGGACCGGGGCCAGGCTGGGTGTGGGGACCGGGGCCAGGCTGGGTGCGGGGACTGGGGCCAGGCTGGGTACGGGGACTGGGGCCAGGCTCTGTGTGTGGGGACCGGGGCCAGGCTGGGTGCGGGGACTGGGGTCAGGCTGGGTGCGGAGATCTGGGGCTGGGTACGGGGACCGGGGTCAGGCTGGGTACGGGGACCGGGGGCCAGGCTGGGTACGGGGACCGGGGGCCAGGCTGGGTACGGGGACCGGGGGCCAGGCTGGGTACGGGGACCCGGGTCAGGCTGGGTGCGGGACTGTGGTCAGGCTGGGTGCGGGCACCGGGGGCCAGGCTGGGTACGGGGACCCGGGTCAGGCTGGGTGCGGGACTGTGGTCAGGCTGGGTGCGGGCACCGGGGGCCAGGCTGGGAGCGGGGCCCGGGGCCAGGCTGGGTACAGGGACCGGGACCTGGCTGAGCGCGGGCACCGGGGGCCAGACTGGGTCCAGGGACCCGGGTCAGGCTGGGTGCGGTACTGGGGGCCAGGTTGGGTGCGGGGACCAGGGGCAGGCTGGGTGCGGGGACCAGGGGCAGGCTGGGTGCGGGGACCAGGGGCAGGCTGGGTGCGGGGACCAGGGGCAGGCTGGGTGCGGGGACCGGGGTCAGGCTGGGAGCATGGACTGGGGCCAAGCTGGGTGCCGGGACTGGGGCCAGGCTGGGAGCGGGGACCGGTGGCCAGGCTGGGTGCGGGGACCGGGGGCCAGGCTGGGTGCGGAGACCGGGCTTAGGCTGGGTGAGGGGACCGGGGCCAGGCTGGGTGTGGGGACCGGGGGCCAGGCTGGGTGCGCGGACCGGGGGCCAGGCTGGGTGCGGGCACCGGGGTCCAGGCTGGGTGCGATGACCGGAGCCAGGCTGGGTGAGGGGACCGGGGCCAGGCTGGGTGCGGAGACCGGGCTTAGGCTGGGTGAGGGGACCGGGGCCAGGCTGGGTGTGGGGACCGGGGGCCAGGCTGGGTGCGGGACGGGGGCCAGGCTGGGAACGGAGACCGGGGGTCAGGCTGGGTGCAGGCACCGGGGGCCAGGCTGGGTGCAGGGACTGGGGTCAGGCTGGGTGCGGAGATCGGGGGCTGGGGACCGAGGGCCAGGCTGGGTACGGGGACCGGGGACGGGGGCCAGGCTGGGTACGGGGACCGGGAACCAGGCTGGGTGCGGAGACCGGGCTTAGGCTGGGTGAGGGGACCGGGGTCAGGCTGGGTGGGAGACCGGGGTCAGGCTGGGTGCGGGGACCGGGGTCAGGCTGGGTGGGAGACCGGGGTCAGGCTGGGTGCGGGGAACGGGGGCCAGGTTGCGTGCGGGGAACGGGGGCCAGGCTGGGTGCGGGCACCGGGGTCCAGGCTGGGTGCGGGCACCGGGGTCCAGGCTGGGTGCGGGGACCGGGGCCAGGCTGGGTGCGGAGACCGGGCTTAGGCTGGGTGAGGGGACCGGGGTCAGGCTGGGTACGGAGACCGGGGTCAGGCTGGTTGCGGAGACCGGGGTCAGGCTGGTTGCGGAGACCGGGGTCAGGCTGGGTGCGGGGACCGGGGTCAGGCTGGGTGTGGGGGCCGGGGTCAGGCTGGGTGTGGGGACCGGGGCCAGGCTGGGTGCGGGAAACGGGGGCCAGGCTGGGTGCGGGGACCGGGGCCAGGCTGGGTGCGGGCACCGGGGGCCAGGCTGGGTGCGGGCACCGGGGGCCAGGCTGGGTACGGGGACCGGGGTCAGGCTGGGTGCGGATACCGGGGTCAGGCTGGGTGTGGGGACCGGGGCCAGGCTGCGTGCGGGGACCGGAGGCCAGGCTGGGTGTGGGGACCGGGGGCCAGGCTGGGTGCGGGCACCGGAGGCCATGCTGGGTGTGGGGACCGGGGCCAGGCTGTGTGCCATTGTGTGGGTGAGGCTCGTTTAAGAAGTAACCAGAGCACTCTGTGAATTCTGTTCTCTGTGCAGGCTTTGGAGAATGAGATCAGCAACCATGATTCGCTGATAAGAGCTGAAATGGAGACGGGACAGAATCTTGTTAAGGGTGGGCACTTTGCTTCCCGGGAGATTGCAAAGCGGCTGTGGGAGCTGAAGGATGCAGTGGAGACATTGAAAGAGGAGGCAGAGAAGAGGAGCAAGTTGCTAAGAGAGGAGCATGCAGCTCAACTCTTTTTCTCTGAGGTAGGTGCTTGATTATATCACTGAGAAATTCCGCTTCTCCTCGGGATCATCCAATGACTAACGACCATAAATTGCAGGAGCAGACGTAGGCCATTCGACCCATCAAGTCTTCTCCCCCATTCAACGAGATCATGACTGATCGGATATGATGATCCTTAACTCCACTTTCCTGCCTTATCCCCATAACCCTTGATTCCCTTCTGATTAAAAATCTGTCTATCTCAGCCTAGAACATACTTAACGACCCAGCCTCTTCAGCTCTCAGCGGTAAAGAATTCCACAGATTCACCACCCTCTGAGAGAAGAAATTCCTCCTCATCTCTGTCTTAAATGCACGACCCCTTACTCTGAGATTATGCCTTCTGGTCTTAAACTCTCTACAAGAGGAAACATCCTCTCAGCATCTACCCTGTCAAGCCCCCTGAGAATCCTATACGTCTCAATAAGGTCGCCTCATTCACCTAAACTCCAGTGAGTACAGGCCCAGTCTACTCAACCTCGCCTCATAAGAAAATCCCTCCATGCCCGGAATCAACCTAGTGAACCTTGTCTGGGCTGCCTCCAATGCCAGTATATCTTTCCTTAGACAAGGGGACCAAAACTGTTCACAGTATTCCAGGTGTGGTATAACTAGTGCCTTGTATAGTTTCAACAAGACTTTCCTATTTTCATACTCCATTCCCTTTGAAATAAAGGCCCACATTCCATTTGCCTTCCCTATTACCTGCTAAACTTGCATGCTAGCTTTTTGTGAATTATGCACAAATCCCTCTGTGCTGCAGCTTTCTGCAGTCTTTCTCCATTTAAATAATATTCAGCTCCTTTATTCTTCCTACCAAAGTGCAGAACTTCACATTTTTCTACATTAGTATTTATATGTTAGTATATATGTTTGTGACTGTGAGAATCAGACATTAGCGGTTCTCTCATCACCAAACAATGCACTGGTTAGCTCAGTGCATGTGACTGTATGACGCAGATCCAATCAGTTCATCCTCCAATCTGGCTTTCTGTATTCCTTTACTCACTCTATCTCTTTTTAAAAAAATATTTGTATTCAACATTTTTACACCAACAATTCCCAATGCGCTCCCCCCACCCTTCGGCAGCAACCAGATCTCCAAAATGTAAAATGAACAACCCCCATCTCTGGTGGAACCCCTCATCCACCCCTCTTAGGGCAAATGTCACCTTTTCTAAGGACAGAAACTCCAACAGGTCCCTCAGCCACGCCAAGGCACTGGGGGGAGAAGTTGACTCCACCCTAACAGGACCTGCCTGAGAGCAATCAACGAGGCGAAGGCTGAAACATCTGCCCCTCCACTCCCGCCTGTAACTCTGGCACCCACCCTATCTCTCTGACAGAGAATTGGCCTCCTGCGTTGCTCCTTTCACCAGCTCACTCTGTTGTCTGTTCCTGCTATTCTCATCACCAGCTGTGCACAAGCCACTGTGACCCAGATAGTGATAAACTCATGTGGCAACTAAGTGCTTCTATTATCTGCAAAGGTTACAGGAGGTGGGGAAATTGGTGATCAGGCGAAAGCCACCATAATGGCAAGACGGGTCAGTGAGACTGCAGCCTGGTTTTTGCAGTGAATGTACCTGGCCTGTGTGTGTGAGATGGTCTGAATGGGTAAATGTTCTACTCTCACTGTTGATCTCTGCTCACTGGCAGCTGTTGGAAGCTGAGTTATGGATGGAGGAGAGAAGACCACAGCTGGAGAGCTCCGACTACGGAAAGGACGAGGAATCCACACAGATGCTGCTCCGGATGCTGGACAACGTTGATTTGGATCTGCTCAGTTACAAGCCCAGGATGCTGAAACTGAGGGAAACAGGGAACAATCTTTCCAGCATGAGCCACCCTGACAGGTACATCCCAAGAATTCTCCACAAGATCTTACAGTGGAATACAACAGACACATGGCTTGGGGGCTGGCCAAAGAAAGGAGATGGCTGATCGGTAAAGGAGGGGTGGCGAGGTGCCCCCCGACCAGGCTGATCACCTGGAATGTTAGAGGGCTAAACGGGCCAGTGTGTTCACGCATTTACGGGTTTTGAAGGCGGACATAGTCAAGTTACAGGAGACTCATCTGAAAGTGGCTGACTAGGTCTGATTAAGGAAGGGCTGGATTAGTCAGGTCTTCCATTCGGGGCTCGACACTAAGACCAGGGGGGTTGCGATCTTGATCAACAAGCAGGTCCAATTTGAGGTGGAGGGCACAGTTGCGGATGGGGGTGGCAGATTTGTTATGGTTAGGGGTAAGCTCGAGGGGGTGGGAGTAGTCCTGGTCAACGTATATACCCCTAATTGGGATGATGTAGATTTTGTTAAGTTGCTGGGGAAGTTCCCTGACTTGGACTCACGCAAACTGATCATGGGTGGGGACTTTAACACAGTTCTTGATCCTGGCCTGGACCGGTCGTGTTCAGAAACGGGTAGCGTGCCAGCGATGGCAAAGGAACTGAGGGTTCATGAAGCAAACTGGGTTGATCTGCAGATTTGCAAAGATAGCTTTCAGTGCTCACAATGGAGGCTGGAAGTTGGGCTTCTGGTGGACGAGGTGGTGTGTGAGAGGCTGAGGAAATGCATGCATAATTACCTGCAGGTAAATGATACTGGAGAAGTCTCAGCAGCGGTGCTCTGGGAGGCGCTCAAGGCAGTGGTGAGAGGGGAGCTGATTTCAATCCGAGCCCATAGGGACAGGACAGACAGGGCAGAAACGGACCGACTGGTTAAGGAAATTTTACGGATGGACAGGAGCTACGCGGGGTCCCCGAGGCCAGAGTTACGTAGGAAACGACAGAGGCTGCAGACCGAGTTTGGGGTGTTGTCTACAGGGAAGGCCGTAGAGCAGCTCAGAAGGGCAAAGGGCGCAATATACGAGCATGGGGAGAAGGCCAGCAGAATGCTTGCACAACTAAGTGAGGCAGGATCAATTTGGCTGGAGACTAAGTTGAATTCAAAATTAGGCTTTATTAGTATCTGAAGTGTGGCCTCCTACAGCAGCTGATGAAATGGCTGCTAGCTGAAGGCCACGCATATTTATAACCCAGCTCCTGGGCGGAGCTAGCATGCAGGGGCCCATGTGAACCTGTAGTACAGGTTGTACCGTACAACCCTTAATATAGGAACACAGTGGTTTACCACATACCCCGAAAACAAGTGTCCGCAGCTTCCCATTCCACATTCACACAGTAAAGGGAGGAAGGGAGCTTTTATACTACAAGGACCACAGAAAAAACTGAATGTTGATTCACATGAGTTCCAGAGTCCCAAAGTCAGAGTCCAATGAGTAAATCTTTCACGAAGGTATTCACTGGTCAGTTGACTGCAGATCACTGTTGTAAGATGCGCATTTTCAGGTGGAATTGATACCACAAGATGAAGCAGGGATGACGCCAGTCTTATAGGCGATGATACAAAATCTTCCAGACTAGTCAGGTGACATGGGTCAGTAGTCCAGCCTGGACAGTATTGCTTCTGTGTGGCCTGCCGGCTGGATGGCTGCACAGCTCATTAATATTAAACTGCTCAAAAGGCTTATGTCTGAGATCTTCCTTTTCCATAGTGACTTCAAAAAAGGATAGTTATCCATTGTCTAGAATTAAGCTTTGTTTTCGGGATTGATGTTGTATTATGGATTGAAAGGGGTGCTATTCGCGTTGAGGATCTTGTGTTCGGGAACCGATTGGTGCAACAGATCCGTGGACTCCACCAGCAAGGTTGGCTTATCAAATGCAAATGGAATTCCTGTAGCTCTTTTTGAAATTGGTCTGTATAGTCCTAGGTGCTCCATTAGAAACCCCTCAGGAATAACAGTATTCCCGAGACTAAAATAGTTCTTCTGTTCTGGAGAAGGGATAATTTCTGGACAGGGGGGGTCAACCATCTGAATTCTCTTGTTCAGCAAAAAAGACCACTTTAAAAATTAAGCAACAGTAATAAGGACACTTTTAAACATATGCAGGGTAGTATTTCTGTTCTGTGCTGGAGGAACCCAACATTAGATTGATGGTAAAGACTGATTCAGATTCGAGTGTGACAGTGATCACGTAAGTATTGATAGTTTTTAGAATATAATAATCTCTATTGTCACAAGTAGGCTTACATTAACACTGCAATGAAAAGCCCCTAGTCAACACATTCCGGCGCCTGTTTGGGTACACAGAGGGAGAATTCAGAATGTCCAAATTACTTAATAGAATGTCTTTCGGGACATGTGGGAGGAAACCGGAGCACCCGGAGGAAACCCACACAGACACAGGGAGAACGTGCAGACTCCGCACAGACAGTGACCCAAGCCGGGAATCGAACCTGGGACCCTGGCGCTGTGAAGCCATGGTGCTAACCACTATGCTACATGCTGCCCACCTGTCCTGTGCTATGAACATTACCGACACTTACCTGGTATAGGTAGACTGTAACTAGTGGAATGTTGGGATCTCAGCTAGTTACAATCCATATTAATAGCAGTCTGGATCTCTTCTGTCTTCGAAAGAGAAGGCTCAAGAGTTACCTAATAGAGATATTTAAAATTATGCAAGGTTTTGATTGAGTGGATCCAGAGATAGACGTTTCCAATTGTGGGGAATAACATAACTCGAGGCCATCAATTTAAGATAGTCACCAAGAAATCCAATAGGGAATTCAGAGAAAACTCCTCACCCAGAGGGTGGTGAGAATGTGGAGCTCGCTACCATATGGAGTGGTTTGAAGCTAATAGTATAGATGCATTTAAGGGAAACTAAACAAGCATAAGAGGGAAAAGGAAATAGATGATTACAATAGTGAATTTAGAAATAATGGGAGGAGTGGATCATTAACACTGACTTGAACTGGTTGGGTTAAATGGCCTGTTTCTGTCATATTCTATATAATCCTATGAGTTAAGTGAAGAGAGGGAGAGTAATGACCTCCTCAGTTTACATTCCCACCTAGCTTTGTATCATCAGCATGGTGGGAAGAATAGAAAAGCTGAATATTTTCCAAAAGGCAGGAAACTTGTAAATGTTGAAGTTCAGAGGACTTGGGTGTACTGATACAAGGAACACAGAAAGTTAGCATGCAGGTACAGTGAGCAATTAGAAAGGCAAATGGGAGACTTACTGTTGCGGCGATGCGGAGCTAAGCCGCACATTTCGGCAGCTCCCGCTAGAACGGACTTTTGGGCTCTCCAGAGGAGCCCCAACGGAAATTTTTTGACCGATTCCCGTGTGGGAAGGTGAGAGCAAGGTCCCCCTTCCGTCGTGTATGGAGGAGACCAGAAGTGGAACAGGGGAAAAAGTGGCTTTGGAGCAGCGGCAGAAACGAGGGGGGAAAAACAAGATGGCGGAGGGCGGAGATCGAGCAGCATGGGGGCCGGATCAGCAGGAGTTTCTCAGGCGCTGCGTGGAGGAGCTTAAAAAGGAGGTGCTGGCGCCAATGCTGATGGCGATCGAGGGGCTGAAGGAGATCCAGAAGGCCCAGGAGGTAGAGCTCCGAGAGGTGAGGGACAAAACCAACGAGGACGAGATCTTGGGCCTGGTGGTGAAGATGGAGGCGCACGAGGCGCTGCACAAGAGGTGGGCCGAAAGATTCGAGAACCTGGAGAACAGGTGGAGGAGTAAGAATCTCCGGATTCTGGATCTCCCTGAAGGGGGCCGATGCCGTGGCGTATGTGAGCACGATGCTCCAGTCGCTGATGGGTGCGGAGGCCTCTCCGAGCCCCCTGGAGCTAGAAGGGGCTCACCGGGTCCTGGCGAGGAGACCCAAGGCCGGCGAGCCGCCAAGGGCGACAGTGGTGAGGTTCCATCGTTTCGCAGACAGAGAGTGTGTCCTGAGATGGGCCAAGAAAGAGCGGAGCAGTAGATGGGAGAATGCGGTGATCTGAGTATACCAGGACTGGCGCGCGGAGGTGGCAAAGTGGAGAGCTGGTTTCAATCGAGCCAAGGCGGTGCTGCATAGGAAGAGGGTGAGATTCGGAATGCTGCAGCCAGCGCGACTGTGGGTCACATTTCAGGATCGACACCAATATTTTGAAACGCCAGAAGAGGCTTGGACCTTTATCCAAACGGAAAAATTAGACTCAAACTGAGGGTCTGTGGTTGTGGGGGAGATGTTGATTGTATGCAGGGTTGTAAATATGTGTAAAGAATGTTTCGCGGGTGGGACGATGGATGGGGATGGGAGAAGAGATTTGATGGGGAGATCGTGGGGAATGTGGGCGCCGGTGCTGGAGGGCGGTGAGACCCGGGCATGGGGGAATTGGGATAAGGCCGCAACAGGAGCTGCGCCATAGGGGGCGGGGCTGGCTCAGGAAAGCGCGGTCTTTTTCCCGCGTTAGGTAAGGGCAGAGGGGGGGAGGGATGGAGGAGCGCAAGGAGGAGGGGGGATTTCCACACTGGGGGGGGTCAATGGGAGGGGGGAGTTCAATGGGAAGGTGGGGGAAGCCAGGGTCAGCAGGAGTCAGCTGACTTATGGAAGTATTATGGGGGGAGCAAAAGAGCTAGATCTGGATCTAGAGGGGGGGAGGGGGGGGGAAATAGGGTTGCTGATGCATTGGCCGAGGGGGAATTGAAAACGGCAGAGGTGGTCGGGGCGGGGGTTCCCCGTCTGGGGGGCTGGAGGGTGCGGGAGGCGCGGGCATGGGACTGGCCTAAAACAGGAGATGGCTAGTCGGGCAAGGGGGGAGTGGGGGGGGGGGAGCCCCCCAATCCGGCTAATAACGTGGAATGTGAGGGGCCTAAATGGGCCGGTTAAGAGGGCCCGAGTGTTCGCACACTTAAAGGGACTGAAGGCAGACGTGGTCATGCTTCAGGAGACACATTTGAAGGTGGCAGACCAGGTCAGGTTAAGAAAGGGATGGGTAGGACAGGTATTCCATTCGGGGCTGGATGCGCACACCAGCTCCGTAAGAGGATGGCAGCGAGGGAGATAGGTGGAGTCAAGGATGGAAGGGGAACTACAGTGCGGAGTGCGGTGAAAGTAAATGAGACATTCAAGGCCTTCTATGAGCAGCTGTACAGATCCCAGCCCCCAGAGGGGGAAGAGGGGATGCGACGATTCTTGGACCAACTGAGGTTCCCGAGGGTGGAGGGAGCAGGAGGTGGCTGGTTTGGGGGCGCCAATTGGATTGGAGGAGCTGGTTAAAGGACTGGGGCGCATGCAGACAGGGAAGGCCCCGGGACTGGATGGGTTCCCGGCTGAGTTCTATAGGAAGTACGTAGACCTGCTAGCCCCGTTGCTGGTGAGGACTTTCAATGAGGCGAGGGAGGGGGGACCCTGCCCCCAACAATGTCTGAGGCGATGATCTCTTTGATCCTGAAGCGGGATAAGGACCCACTGCAATGTGGGTCATACAGGCCGATCTCGTTCCTCAACGTGGATGCTAAGTTGCTGGTAAAAGTGCTGGCTACGAGGATTGAGGACTGTGTCCCGGGGGTGATTCACGAGGACCAGACGGGATTTGTAAAGGGTAGGCAGCTAAACACCAATGTGCGGAGGCTCCTTAACGTGATAATGATGCCATCGGTGGAGGGAGAGGCGGAGATAGTGGCGGCTATGGATGCGGAGAAGGCATTTGACCGAGTAGAGTGGGAGTATCTCTGGGAAGTGTTGCGGAGGTTTGGGTTCGGGGGAGGGTTTATTAGCTGGGTTAAGCTCCTATATAGAGCCCCGGTGGCGAGTGTGGTCACGAATCGGCGGAGGTCGGAGTATTTTCAGCTGTATCGAGGGACGAGGCAGGGGTGCCCCCTGGCCCCCCTGTTGTTTGCATTAGCAATTGAACCTTTGGCCATGGCATTAAGGGAGTCCAGGAAATGGAGGGGGGTGGTCCGAGGGGGAGAGGAGCATCGAGTGTCGCTGTACGCAGATGTATGTGGTGGACCCAGTGGAGGGGATGGTGGAGGTCATGCAGACTCTAAGGGAGTTTGGGGACTTTTCGGGCTATAAGCTCAATGTAGGGAAAAGTGAGCTCTTTGTGGTGCAGCCAGGGGACCAGGAAAGAGGGATAGACGATCTACCGTTGAGGAGGGCGGAAAGGAGCTTTCGGTACTGGGGGCTAGGAGCTGGGGGGCCCTGCATAAACTTAATTTGCCGAGTCTGGTGGAGCAGATGGAGGAGGACTTCAAACGATGGGACATGTTGCCACTCTCGCTAGAGGGCAGAGTGCAGTCGATTAAAATGGTGGTCCTCCCGAGGTTTCTTTTTGTGTTCCAGTGCCTTCCAATCGTGATCACCAAGGCCTTTTTTTAAGAGGGTAGGCATGAGCATTATGGGTTTTGTGTGGGCGAATAAGACCCCGAGGGTAAGGAGGGGGTTTCTGGAGCATAGTAGGGATAGAGGAGGGTGGCTACTACTGGGCAGCCAATGTGGCGATGATCCGTAAGTGGGTGATGGAGGGAGAGGGGGCGGCATGGAAGAGGTTGGAGAAGGCGTCCTGCAAAGGAACGAGCCTGGGGGCACTGGTGACGGCACCGCTGCCGCTCTCGCCGACAAGGTACACCACGAGTCCGGTGGTGGCGGCAACGCTAAAGATCTGGGTCCAGTGGAGACGGCACAGGGGTGCGATGGGAGCCTCGGTGTGGTCCCCGATCAGGGGTAACCATCGGTTTGTCCCAGGGAGGATGGACGGAGGTTTTCAGAGCTGGCATCGGGCAGGGATTAGAAGAATGGGGGACCTGTTCATTGACGGGACGTTTGCGAGCCTAGAGGCGCTGGGGGAGAAGTTTGGGCTACCCCCGGGAAACGCTTTTAGGTACATGCAAGTGAGGGCGTTTGTGAGGCGACAGGTGAGGGAATTCCCGTTGCTCCCGGCACGGGATTCAAGACAGGGTGATCTCGGGTGTATGGGTCGGAGAGGGCAAGGTGTCGGCGATATACCAGGAGATGAAAGAAGAGGGGGAGGCGTTGGTAGAGGAGCTGAAGAGTAAATGGGAGGAGGAGCTGGGGGAGGAGATTGAGGAGGGGCTATGGGCTGATGCCCTAAGTAGGGTTAATTCCTCTTCTTCGTGTGCCAGGCTTAGCCTGATACAATTTAAGGTGGTTCATAGAGCGCACATGATGGGGGCGAGGCTGAGTAAGTTCTTTGGGGTAGAGGACAGCTCAGGAAGCCCGTCGAACCATGCCCATATGTTCTGGTCGTGCCCGGCACTGGATGGGTTCTGGAGGGGTGTTGCGAGAACTATATCTAAGGTGGTGAAAGTCCAGGTCAAGCCAAGTTGGGGGCTAGTACGATTTGGAGTCGCGGACGAGCCGGGAGTGCAGGAGGCGAAAGAGGCCGGCATTCTGGCCTTTGCGTCTCTGGTAGCCTGGCAGAGGATCTTGTTAATGTGGAAAGATGCGAAGCCCCCTAGTGTGGAAGCCTGGATAAATGACATGGCAGGGTTTATCAAGTTGGAGAGAATAAAGTTTGCCTTGAGAGGGTCTGCGCAGGGGTTCTCCAGGCGATGGCAACCGTTCCTAGACTATCTCGTGGAGCGTTAGATGAAGTTCGGTCAGCAGCAGCAGCAACCCAGTGGGGGGGAAGGGACGGGAGGGTGTTATTTCTTTCAGGGGGGGGGGGAAGAAGGGTGGACGGGGAAGGGGGTTTTCCTAGGGGCACTTGAGCAAGAAAATACATAAACGTTTGGGAAAGTCGATATGTGCGGGAGGAATCCAATGTACAAAGTTCTGTATTATGTTGAATTGATATGTTTATGTCTTGCTGTGCGACTTTTCTTTTCTTTTGTGTTACGGGGGGGGGGATTTGTATGGTTGAAAATTTTGTTGAAAAATTCTTAATAAACATATATTTTTTTTAAAAAGGCAAATGGCAGGGCGGCATGTGGCGCAGTGGTTAGCACTGGGACTGCGGCGCTGAGGACCCAGGTTTGAATCCCGGCCCTGGGTCACTGTCCGTGTGGAGTTTGCACATTCTCCCCATGTCTGCGTGGGTTTCACCCCCACAACCCAAAGATGTGCAGGTTAGGTGGATTGGCCACGCTAAATTGCCCCTTAAATGGAAAAAAAAATAATTGGGTACTCTAAAATTTTATTTTTTTTAAAGAAAGGCAAATGGCATGTTAGCATTTATTGCAAAGGGGCTAGAGTGGGGGAATAAAGAAGTCCTGCTCGAATTGAACAGAGCTTTGGTGAGATCACACCTGGAGTACTGTGTACAGTTTTGGCCTATGCATTTAAGGAAGGATTTGGAGATAGAAGTGTGACTCCTTTAACTGCCAGGAGGTTACAACAGCTGGGGAGTAATGTGATGGAGAAAATGGAGCACTTCCTCAGTGTTTGGATTGAAGATTAGTCCCAACGGCAAATTTCTTCAAGCACAGCTGCAATTCAGGAGAAAATGAGGAGACTCTTTGAGAATTCAAAATTGAAGAAAGGTGAAACTGCTTTAAATGAATCTTTTAAAGTAAGTTCAGGCTGGTTTGAGCGTTTCAAGAGGAGTGCAAATTTACATAACCTGAAGTTTATTGGTAATAAAGAAAAATACAGCACAGGAACAGGCCCTTCGGCCCTCCAGGCCTGTACCAGTCATGATACCAACCTTTGCCAAAACCCTCAGCACTTCCTTGTGCGGTATCCCTCTATACTCATCCTATCCATGTGTTTGTCAAGATGCCTTTTGAACAGTGTTAATGTATCTGCTTCCACAACCTCCCCTGGCAACACGTTCCAGGCACTCACCACCCTCTGCGTAAAAAACCTGCCTCGCACATCTCTAAGCTTTGTCCCGTGGACCTTAAACCTATGCCCCTTGGTGACTAACCCCTCCACTCTGGGAAAGAGTGTCTGCCCATTCACTCTATCCAAACCCCTCATAACCTTGTAGACCTCTATCAGCTCACCCCTCAACCTCCGTCTTTCTAATGAAAACAGTCCGAGTCTATTCAGCCTCTCCACATAGCTAACACCCTCCAGACCAGGCAACATCCTGGTAAATCTCCTCTGCACCCTCTCCAAAGCCTCCACATCCTTCTGGTAGTGTGCGACCAGAATTGTGCACAATACTCCAAGTGCGGCTTTACCGACTTTCTATATTCCTAAGAGTTTTGCCATTTAGGGTGTATGAGCAAGATTCTAAGGCGGCTTGTTAGGGTAGACACCATGGTTGTTTCACCTGGTGGGGAATCTAGAACACAGGAGCACAGCCTCAGAATAAGGGGTTGATTATTTAGGACTGAGGAGAGGAATAATTACTTCATTCAAAGGGTTGTGAATCATTAAATAAATTTAAGGCTGATCCAGACAGATTATTGGTCTCTCAGGGAATGAAAGTATATAAGGGCACGATTTAATGTAAAAGTTTCTAAGTGTCATTTGCTGGGAGTTTCCCAATAAGTTCCCCCCGCTATCTACTGACATTTAGTCGCTTTTTGGGGCCGTGGACAGTTTCTCACCGGTTTAGCCACGCAAACAATTTTTTTCACTACTTTAGAAGCTGAACTCTGAGATCAGGCTGCCATTTTTAAAGGGTCTCCCAATCTCTAAGTGAGCTTGTGGGTCCCCCCGCCCATGGGCAATGTCACCCCCACACATATGGGCATTACCCCACACTCCCCCAAGTGAGGACACCTTGCTATGAGGTTCCTGGGGCCCCCCTCTTCAGGCACCCCCACACTCCCTTCCAGAACCTCCAGCCGTCACCCACCCCCAACCTCCTCGAGGCCCCTACTTACTTGCCCTGCGCCCCTCCATCCTTCATATCCCCCCTTCACTCTCCTTTAATGGGCAAGGCCCCCTCGGACCCTGACCCTGGGCAGTGCCACCTTGGGCACACTGGCACCCTGGCAGTGCTTCTTCCGGCTCAGCTGTGTCACCTGGGCACGATCCAGGAGGATGACCACGGGACCACCCTGCACCATCACTGACCACGCAAGAGTCTCCAATCACCTGGGAGACCCCTAGGTGCCATTCCGCCTGGTCCCCCTTTGTGTGGAACAATACTGAATGGCGCCCAGCTGCAGCCTCTGATAGGTCCCGGGTAAGTAGGTTTGAGGCTTACATTAGCGCAGCTTCCTCATCCCGACGCCTCATGGGAACTGGCTCGATCCTGTGAGGTGTCGTAGCTGTCACAAAGCCTGCGGAAGTATCACCCAGGATCTACCACGTAGCCAAAATGATGCCCAAGGAGTGGGTGGGAGAGTGAGGTTGAAGCTGGAGATCAGTCAGAATCATATTGAATGGTGAAACAGGCTTGATGGGCTATTTGGTCTTTTCCTGCTCTTATTTCTTAGGTTGTTATGTTCTTATATGAGAGCTGGTTTAGCTCAGTTTTCTGGACGGCTGGTTTGTGATGTGGAGGGACACCAATAGCATGGGTTTAATTCCCATACCGGCTGAGGTTATCCATGAAGGCCCTGCCTTCTCAACTTTGCCCCTTACCTGAGGTGGCGTGACCCTCGTGAACTTCTTCACCCAAAGGGTTGTGAATCTATGGAATTCCTTGCCCAGTGAAGCAGTTGAGGCTCCTTCATTAAATGTTTTTAAGATAAAGATAGATAGTTTTTTGAAGAATAAAGGTATTAAGGGTTATGGTGTTCGGGCCGGAAAGTGGAGCTGAGTCCACAAAAGATCAGCCATGATCTCATTGAATGGTGGAGCAGGCTCGAGGGGCCAGATGGCCTACTCCTGCTCCTAGTTCTTATATATATTATGTATTTCACCATCAGCCCAGCCAGCTCTCTCAAAAAGGGAGAGCAGCCTATTGTCCTCGAAGACGATGCCGATTTTCATTTTCACTTCCATGTTCTTACGATGAATGTTGGTTGATTGAATCCGGTAGGGTGAATGTTGGGTGTTATTTACCAGATTTCTGGTATTTCCAATCACCTTGCAGGCATACAATTCTGAAGCGGCTCCAGGACGTGGAGACCGAGTATGAAGCGCTCCTGAGGTTAGCAGAGAGCCTACAGAGGAAACTGGTGGACCAATGCCAACTCTATCAGTTTGAACGAGAGGTACAGGAAGTGACCACATGGCTATCCAGTAAGCAGCGCCTGGCAGATTCCCAGGATTATGGCCAAGACCTGGAAGATGTGGAGGTAAACGTTGGAGTGATTTCTAATCCTGTTCAGCCCTGATGACAGAACTGCAGACACATGCGACCACAAAATGATTGACATTTATAATAGTTCTTATTGAAGATGCGTTAACCATCATATATAATATTATCATGCGTAGAATTATTCTTCCAGTCCGTGTAGATTATACACAATCAACAGTCCCCCAATGCACTGTTGCAGAAATGGGTTCTGCCTCGGAGGGACAGGTGTCATGAGGCTTAGACCATGGACAAGCTCAAAGAGATCGAAGGGGGAGTTGGGAGAAATGCTTTCTCAGAGAGAGAGTTATAAGAACAGGAAATGATTTTCCACTTGAGGTCATTGAGACATGGACTGGAACCCACACAGAGGGAATAGGAGAAGGATTATTGGATAAGGGATTTGGAAAGATAATGTAAAAGTATACCCGCAAAAGTAGGGAAATGGAGTTAGAGTGGACAGTACTGATGTAAAGGTGAATAAATGCTAGGTTATAGGATCTAAAATGGGGTGTACAAACACTGGGGCTGAGAGGAGGGGGCCGGACATTGGGGCTGAGAGGAGGGGGCCGGACGTTGGGGCTGAGAGGAGGGGGCTGGACACTGGGGCTGAGAGGAGGGGGCCAGACACTGGGGCTGAGAGGAGGGGGCCAGACACTGGGGCTGAGAGGAGGGAGCACACTGGGGCTGAGAGGAGGGGGGGTACACTGGGGCTGAGAGGAGGGGGCCAGACACTGGGGCTGAGAGGAGGGGGCCGGTCACTGGGGCTGAGAGGAGGGGGCCGGTCACTGGGGCTGAGAGGAGGGTGCCGGTCACTGGGACTGAGAGGAGGGGTGGTCACTGGGGCTGAGAGGAGGGGGGTACACTGGGGCTGAGAGGAGGGGGCCGGTCACTGGGGCTGAGAGGAGGGGGGGGCACTGGGGCTGAGAGGAGAGGGGGGGTCCACTGGGGCTGGGAGGAGGGGGCCGGACACTGGGGCTGAAAGGAGGGGGCCGGTCACTGGGGCAGAGAGGAGGGGGGGGAGTCACTGGGGCTGAGTGGAGGGGGCCAGACACTGCGGCTGAGAGGAGGGGGCCAGACACTGCGGCTGAGAGGAGGGGGCCAGACACTGGGGCTGAGAGGAGGGGGCCGGACATTGGGGCTGAAAGGAGGGGGCCGGACATTGGGGCTGAGAGGAGAAGGGGGGGACACTGGGGCTGAGAGGAGGGGGCCGGACACTGGGGCTGAGCGGAGGGGGCCGGACACTGGGGCTGAGAGGAGGGGGCCGGACACTGGGGCTGAGAGGAGGGGGCCGGACACTGGGGCTGAGAGGAGGGGGCCGGACACTGGGGCTGAGAGGAGGGGGCCGGACACTGGGGCTGAGAGGAGGGATCCGGACACTGGGGCTGAGAGGAGGGAGCACACTGGGGCTGAGAGGAGGGAGCACACTGGGGCTGAGAGGAGGGAGCACACTGGGGCTGAGAGGAGGGGGCCGGACATTGGGGCTGAGAGGAGAGGGGGGGACACTGGGGCTGAGAGATGGGGGGAGGGGGGTACACTGGGGATGAGAGGAGAGCGGGGGACACTGGGGCTGAGAGATGGGGGGAGGGGGGTACACTGGGGATGAGAGGAGAACGGGGGACACTGGGGCCAAGAGATGGGGGGAGGGGGGTACACTGGGGATGAGAGGAGAGGGGGGGACACTGGGGCTGAGAGATGGGGGGAGGGGGGTACACTGGGGATGAGAGGAGAGCGGGGGACACTGGGGCTGAGAGATGGGGGGAGGGGGGTACACTGGGGATGAGAGGAGAGCGGGGGACACTGGGGCTGAGAGATGGGGGTGGGGAGTACACTGGGGCTGAGAGGTGGGGGCCAGATACTGGGGCTGGGAGGAGGGGGCCAGACACTCGGGCTGAGAGGAGGGGGCCAGTCACTGAGGCTGAGAGGAGGGGGCCGGTCACTGGGGCTGAGAGGAGGGAGTAGGGACACTATCCATCTCCAGGTGGGGGATGGATAGGGTTACGGGTGTGTGGGACGGGGGTTGGATCCAGAGGCACAGTGCAGCCTACTCACCCTGGCCGCCCTGAGAAGGTCGTGCAGTTTGTACGGCACAGCTGGCCGGTCCGGATGGTTCCCCATGGTGCTTATTGCCTGTCACCTGCGCCCAGGCACAGTAAATGGCAGCTGCTGGCAGCCTCCTCCCCGGGTCAGGGTACAGGCTGGCCCATCTCTCCTCCATGGCGTCCAGGTGGGTCTCAAGCTCAAGGTCAGCAAATCTCTGGTCCGCTCTCCTTGCTGCCATCTTGTTGGCTGGGTTGGCGTGTGTAGAAAGTGAAGTGTGTGTATATGTGGCTACAGCTTGTCAGCTTCCTGAATGTCAAATCGTCAACCTGGCAAATCTGGTACTGTTTCCCACTGGAATCGATTGTGTTCCACATGGTGCCAGTGCGAGCCCCTTAATGGTCGCTGTATCAGTCCAGGTGCAGTTTTGCTGTTGTGGAATTCCATGATTCCTGCCCCGGCGTCAACACTTAGTCTCGGGAACAGAGAACTCCACCGCATGCCTTTGCAGTCACTGATATTGCTGTGTTTCCTTTGTCCTCAGCTATTGCAGAAGAAGTTTGAAAACTTAGAGCAGGAACTAAGTACCCTGGGTCAGAACAAAATGTCCACATTTCACGAGCTGGTGAAATCACTGAGAAGACAGTCTCACGGCTTCATGACCGAGATTGTGGATCAGGCAAATGGGTTGAACCAGCAGTGGGACACACTGCAACAAGCTGTCAGAAATCGAGCAGAGGTGAGGGGCTATCGGTTGAGGGATTAGACTCCGAGTACTCCTGTGAGATATTTGAATCCACAGCAGACATAAGTTTATATATTCATACTGGATAGAATCCCTTGATAGAGAATGTGGCTGACTGGGAGTGTAAGTGTTTTTCCATGGGGGAGTAGGAAGTGAGAGTTCAGTCACTGATAGAGACTGTGCTAGGGTGTGAGTGTGAATTCAGACCCTGATAGTAAGTGTGCTGGGGTTTGAGAATGAATTCAGAACCTGATAGTGGGTAAGAATTCAGACTCCGATAACGAGTGTGCCTGGGTGTGAGTGCGAATTCAGACCCTGATAATGAGTGTGCTGGGCTGAGTGTGTGAATTCAGAACCTGATAGCGAGTATGCCGGGATGTGAGGCGATTTCAGATCCTGATTGCAAGTGTGCCAGGGTGTGAGTGTGAATTCAGACCCTGATGGTGAGTGTGCCAGGGTGTGAGTGTGAATTCAGAGTCTGTGTACAGACCCTGACAGTGAGTATGCTGGGATGTGAGTTGAATACAGACCCTGATAGTGAGTGTGCCGGGGTGTGTGTGAATTCAGACCCTGATAGTAAGTGTGCTGGGTGTGAGTGTGAACTCAGACCCAGATAGCGAGTGTGTCAGAGTGTAAGTGTGAATTCAGACCCTGATAGTGGGTGTGCTGGGGTGCGTGTGAATTCAGACCTGATAGTGAGTGCGCCAAGGTGTACATATAGAACATAGAACAATACAGCGCAGTACAGGCCCTTCGGCCCACGATGTTGCACCGAAACAAAAGCCATCTAACCTACACTATGCCATTATCATCCATATGTTTATCCAATAAACTTTTAAATGCCCTCAATGTTGGCGAGTTCACTACTGTAGCAGGTAGGGCATTCCACGGCCTCACTACTCTTTGCGTAAAGAACCTACCTCTGACCTCTGTCCTATATCTATTACCCCTCAGTTTAAAATTATGTCCCCTCGTGCCAGCCATTTCCATCCGCGGGAGAAGGCTCTCACTGTCCACCCTATCCAACCCCCTGATCATTTTGTATGCCTCTATTAAGCCTCCTCTTAACCTTCTTCTCTCCAACGAAAACAACCTCAAGTCCATCAGTCTTTCCTCATAAGATTTTCCCTCCATACCAGGCAACATCCTGGTAAATCTCCTCTGCACCCGCTCCAAAGCCTCCACGTCCTTCCTATAATGCGGTGACCAGAACTGTACGCAATACTCCAAATGCGGCCGTACCAGAGTTCTGTACAGCTGCAACATGACCTCCCGACTCCGGAACTCAATCCCTCTACCAATAAAGGCCAACATTCCATAGGCCTTCTTCACAACCCTATCAACCTGGGTGGCAACTTTCAGGGATCTATGTACATGGACACCTAGATCCCTCTGCTCATCCACACTTTCAAGAACTTTACCATTAGCCAAATATTCTGCATTCCTGTTATTCCTTCCAAAGTGAATCACCTCACACTTCTCTACATTAAACTCCATTTGCCACCTCTCAGCCCAGCTCTGCAGCTTATCTATATCCCTCTGTAACCTGCTACATCCTTCCACACTATTGACAACACCACCGACTTTAGTATCGTCTGCAAATTTACTCACCCACCCTTCTGCGCCTTCCTCTAGGTCATTGATAAAAATGACAAACAGCAACGGCCCCAGAACAGATCCTTGTGGTACTCCACTTGTGACTGTACTCCATTCTGAACATTTCCCATCAACCACCACCCTCTGTCTTCTTTCAGCTAGCCAATTTCTGATCCACATCTCTAAATCACCCTCAATCCCCAGCCTCCGTATTTTCTGCAATAGCCTACCGTGGGGAACCTTATCAAACGCTTTGCTGAAATCCATATACACCACATCAACTGCTCTACCCTCATCTACCTGTTCAGTCACCTTCTCAAAGAACTCAATAAGGTTTGTGAGGCATGACCTACCCTTCACAAAGCCATGCTGACTATCCCTGATCATATTATTCCTATCTAGATGATTATAAATCTTGTCTCTTATAATCCCCTCCAAGACTTTACCCACTACAGACGTGAGGCTCACCGGTCTATAGTTGCCGGGGTTGTCTCTGCTCCCCTTTTTGAACAAAGGGACCACATTTGCTGTCCTCCAGTCCTCTGGCACTATTCCTGTAGCCAATGATGACATAAAAATCAAAGCCAAAGGTCCAGCAATCTCTTCCCTGGCCTCCCAGCGAATCCTAGAATAAATCCCATCAGGTCCCGGGGACTTATCTATCTTCAGCCTGTCCAGAATTGCCAACACCTCTTCCCTACGTACCTCAATGCCATCTATTCTATTATCCTGGGGCTCAGCATTCTCCTCCACATCGTCTTTTTCCTGAGTGAATACTGACGAAAAATATTCATTTAGTATCTCGCCTATCTCTTCAGACTCCACACACAATTTCCCATCCCTGTCCTTGACTGGTCCTACTCTTTCCCTAGTCATTCGCTTATTCCTGACATACCTATAGAAAGCTTTTGGGTTTTCCTTGATCCTTCCTGCCAAATACTTCTCATGTCCCCTCCTTGCTCGTCTTAGCTCTCTCTTTAGATCCTTCCTCGCTACCTTGTAACTATCCATCGCCCCAACTGAAACTTCACACCTCATCTTCACATAGGCCTCCTTCTTCCTCTTAACAAGAGATTCCACTTCCTTGGTAAACCACGGTTCCCTCGCTCGACGCCTTCCTCCCTGCCTGACCGGTACATACTTATCAAGAACACGCAGTAGCTGATCCTTGAACAAGCCCCACTTATCCAGTGTGCCCAACACTTGCAGCCTACTTCTCCACCTTATCCCCCCCCCAAGTCACGTCTAATGGCATCATAATTGCCCTTCCCCCAGCTATAACTCTTGCCCTGCGGTGTATACTTATCCCTTTCCATCATTAACGTAAACGTCACTGAATTGTGGTCACTGTCCCCAAAGTGCTCTCCTACCTCCAAATCCAACACCTGGCCTGGTTCATTACCCAAAACCAAATCCAACGTGGCCTCGCCTCTTGTTGGCCTGTTTCAGGAAACCCTCCTGCACACACTGTATAAAAAACGACCCATCTATTGTACTCGAACTATATCTTTTCCAGTCAATATTTGGAAAGTTAAAGTCTCCCATAATAACTACCCTGTTACTTTCGCTCTTATCCAGAATCATCTTCGCCATCCTTTCCTCTACATCCCTAGAACTATTAGGAGGCCTATAAAAAACTCCCAACAGGGTGACCTCTCCTTTCCTGTTTCTAACTTCAGCCCATACTACCTCGGAAGAAGAGTCCCCATCTAGCATCCTCTCCGCCACCGTAATACTGCTCTTGACTAGCAGCGCCACACCTCCCCCTCTTTTGCCTCCTTCTCTGAGCTTACTAAAACACCTAAACCCCGGAACCTGCAACATTCATTCCTGTCCCTACTCTATCCATGTCTCCGAAATGGCCACAACATCGAAGTCCCAGGTACCAACCCATGCTGCCAGTTCCCCTACCTTGTTTCGTATACTCCTGACATTGAAGTAGACACACTTCAAACCACCTACCTGAACACTGGCCCCCTCCTGCGACGTCAAATCTGTGCTCCTGACCTCTATACTCTCATTCTCCCTTACCCTAAAACTACAATCCAGGTTCCCATGCCCCTGCTGCATTAGTTTAAACCCCCCCAAAGAGCACTAACAAATCTCCCCCCCAGGATATTTGTGCCCCTCAGGTTCAGATGTAGACCATCCTGTCTGTAGAGGTCCCACCTTCCCCAGAAAGAGCCCCAGTTATCCAGAAATCTGAATCCCTCCCGCCTGCACCATCCCTGTAGCCACGTGTTTAAATGCTCTCTCTCCCTATTCCTCATCTCACTATCACGTGGCACGGGCAACAACCCAGAGATAACAACTCTGTTTGTTCTAGTTCTGAGCTTCCATCCTAGCTCCCTGAAAGCCTGCCTGACATCCTTGTCCCCTTTCCTACCTATGTCGTTAGTGCCAATGTGGACCACGACTTGGGGCTGCTCCCCCTCCCCCTAAGGACCCGGAAAACACGATCCGAGACATCACGTACCCTTGCATCTGGGAGGCAACATACCAAACGTGAGTCTCTCACGCTCCCACAAAATCTCCTATCTGTGCCCCTGACTATAGAGTCCCCAATTACTAATGCTCTGCTCCTCTCCCCCCTTCCCTTCTGAGCAACAGGGACAGACTCCGTGCCAGAGGCCCGTACCCCATGGCTTACCCCTGGTAAGTCATCCCCCCCACAAGTATCCAAAGCGGTATACTTGTTTCTCAGGGGAACGACCGCAGGGGATCCCTGCACTGACTGCTTTTTCCCAGTCCCTCTTACAGTTACCCACCTATCTCCAATCTTTGGTGTAACTAATTCCCTGAAGCTGCTATCTATGACCCCTTCTGCCTCCCGAATGATCCGAAGTTCTTCCAACTCCAGCTCCAGTTCCCTAACTCGGTCTTGGAGGAGCTGGAGATGGCAGCACTTCCTGCAGGTAAAATCAGCAGGGACACAAACTGCATCCCTCACCTCAAACATCCTGCAGGAGGAACATTGCACTCCCTTCCCTGCCATTCCTCTAACTTTCTACCAAGATCTGGCTAACAACTAAATTAAATTTTTATAAAAAATAATAATAATATAATAAAAATATGGTACTTACCTCAGACCAATGGGTTTTATTATTAGGTTAGAGGAGGAGGGCGGGTGGGAGACACTACACGTGTAGTGTCTCGGGTTTTCCTCTCCACCAGAATTTATTGGTGAGGGTCTTCCCAGACGTCCGCGGATCGACTTCCTGTTCCCGCCTAAAACAGCTCCTGCTGAAATTGACTAACCAGCCAGCTCCACTCCCGCTGAAACTGACTCACCAGCTGTCCTCCCGCCAAAATCGACTGGCCTGCCCCTGCAAAGACAAGTGCTTTTAAAGGACAGACTTACCTCCCAGCAGCCACTTCCGCAATGCTCCCGCTGAAACTGACTCACCAGCTGTTCTCCCGCCGAAATCGACTGGCCTGCCCCTGCAAAGACAAGTGCTTTTAAAGGACAGACTTACCTCCCAGCAGCCACTTCCGCACTGCTCCCGCTGAAACTGACTCACCAGCTGTTCTCCCGCCGAAATCGACTGGCCTGCCCCTGCAAAGACAAGTGCTTTTAAAGGACAGACTTACCTCCCAGCAGCCACTTCCGCAATGCTCCCGCTGAAACTGACTCACCAGCTGTTCTCCCGCCGAAATCGACTGGAGTTCACACTCACCGTGTGTGTGAATTCAGATCCTGAGAGTGAGTTAGCCTGAGCGTGAGTATGAATTCAAACCCTTGGGCAGCACGGTCACACAGTGGTAGCACTGCAGCCTCACGGCGACAAGGTCCCAGGTTCGATCCCGGCTCTGGGTCACTGTCCGTGTGGAGTTTGCACATTCTCCCCATGTTTGCGTGGGTTTCGCCCCCATAACCCAAAAATTTGCAGGTTAGGTGGATTGGCCACGCTAAGTTGCCCCTAAATTGAAAAAATGAATTGGGTACTCTAAATTTTTAAATTTTTTTTATGAATTCAGACCCTGATAGCAAGTGTGCCGGGGTGAGTGTGTGAACTCCTACCCTGATAGTCAGTGTGCTGGGGTGTGAGTGTGAATTCAGTACCTGATAGCGAGTGTGAATTCAGACCTTGATAGGGGTGTGCCAGGGTGTGAGTGTGAATTCACATCCTGATGGTGAGTGTGCCGAGGTGTGTGTGAGAATTCAGATCCTGATAGTGAGTTAGCCTGAGTGTGAGTATGAATTCAAACCCTGATAGCAAATGTGCTGGGCTGTGTATGAAGTCCTACCCTGATAGCGAGTGTGCCGGGGTGTGTGTGAATTCAGACCCTGATTGTGAGTATGCCGGAGTCTCAATGTGAATTCAGATCCTGATAGTGAGTGTGCTGAGGTGTGTGTGTGAGAATTCAGATCCTGATAGTGAGTATGCAGAGGTGTGAGTGTGAATTCAGACCCTGATAGTGAGTGTGCTGGATTTAGAGTGTGAATTCAGACCTTGATAGGGGTGTGCTGGGATGTGCCTGGGTGGAATGTGAATTCAGACCCTGATAGCGGGCGTGCGGGGTGTGAGTGTGAATTCAGACCCTAATAGCGAGTGTAGCAGGGTGAGAGTGTGAATTCAGGCCCTGATAATGAGTGTACCGGGGTATGAGTGTGAATTTGGATCCTGATAGTGAGTGTTCCAGGGTGTGAACGTGAATTCAGACCCTGATAGCGAGTGTGCCGGGGTGTGAGCGTGAATTCAGATCTTGATAGTGAGTGTACTGGGGTGTGAGTATAAATTCAGACCCTGATATTGAGTGTGCCAGGGTGAGTGTGTGAATTTGGATTCTGATGGTGGGTCTGCCGGAGTGGGAGTGTAAATTCGAACCCTGAGAGTGTGTGCCAGATTGAGAGTGTGAATTCAGATTCTGATAGTGAGTGTGCCAGGGTGTGAGTGTGAATTTAGGTCCTGATAGGCAGTGTGCCAGAGTGTGAGTGTGAATTCAGATACTGAAGTGTGCTGGGGTGTGAGTGTGAATTCAGACCTTGATAACGAGTGTGCCGGGGTGTGAATGTGAATTCAGACATGATAGCGGGCGTGCCAGACGGTGAGTGTGAATTTGGACCCTGATAGCGAGTGTGGCAGGGTGAGTGTGTGAATTCAGACCCTGGTAATGTGTACTGTGGTATGTGTGAATTTGGACCCTGATAGTGAATGTTCCAGGGTGTGAGCGTGAATTCAGACCCTGATAGCGAGAATGCCGGGGTGTGAATGTGAATTCAGACTCTGACGGTGAGTATGCCGGGGTGTGAATTCAGACCCTGATAGCGGGTAGGTCAGGGTGTGAATTCGGACCTTGTTGTTGGACTGCTTTCCTGCTCTCTTTTTCATTACTGTACTTGAAGCAGTCTTTCGTTGTAAGAACTATGGAATCACCTTTGTCTTTCACAAGCCCATGTTGTACAATCCAGTATAAATATTCAGTCAAATCATACAACACAATTCCATATGATGATTCTTTAGTACTGAGTTCACAATTCTTTCCAAGATTTCAATTACCAAGCTTCACAATTCTAGCCTGACTATAGCAAACACTAGTTTACTGGAAATTCTACTTTTGATCTCTCATTCATGCATTCCAACACAAAAATACATAATTTAAAAATGCATACTTCAGATAACACGGCGTCAAGAAGATATACTTATGTTTATTTGAATCTCTCCCAATAATTCTGTTACTATGGTTATATGGTCCACTTAAGCTCTTCAATCACTTTATTGCTATAAACTGTGACTAAACCAACATTCTCAAATCCTTAAAATATGGGTGAGTGACCCGTTTCACAAAGCACCGTTGTTCAGCTGATCTGAAAGCTGTTTAAATTGATGGTGTGTTAATCCCACAAACAACCCCGAGACATGGAATTACATGGGTCATGTGAACCCCCATTTCACACCAGACAGTAAGTGTATCTGGATGTGAGTGTGAGAGTTTCCCCATACCCGCAGAAAGATCCACAGTCAGTTAGCATTTCCTACACATGATGAAAACCACTGTTCCTTGTAACCAGGAGACAATCCTACTCCCCCAGCCCCAGAAGGAGAGTATAATCGAGATGCAGAAATGCCCCTGACTGGAGTGGGCCTGCTCTGTCACCTACCTCCCATTGGGTTGTCTTGTCCCAGTGAGTTACTCTCCGGATCGTCCTGCTGAGACCACTGTTAAAATTGCAGTTGATCCCAATGACATCATTGAGATCCTCCATCCAGGATAAGGAGGACTCTGCCAGCTTTGGCCAGCTGTGCGAGCTGCATGCTCAGTTGAAATGGTCAAAATGGCGATTTGTCAGCTCCAGGGAAGATGAGTAACTTGGAACACTTCAGCTACCCAGTAAACAGGTTATTCACCGAGCAAGTTGGGTTAAAATCATTGTCACTGGTTTATTGTAAGGGAATAATGGGAATAACAACAGTCTGAGAGGACTTCAACAGATTAACCTCATGTGACTGATCCACAATTGTTGGGAGGCTGGGGAGATCTCGCTCAGCATCAGCACCTCCAAAGCCACTAGCAAGAAGCTACATTCTGGTCTGCAGCACCCCTCAGTGGTGCATTGGGTGACTGCACTCCTGCTGTGGTGTTGGTTCCAGAAGGGCCTTTCAGAACCTCCCAAAGCACTTGACAACAGTTGAAGGGAATTTGAAATGGGAGTCATTCTAGGAAGTGCAGCAGCCAATTTGCGCGCAGCAGGATCCCACAAACAACAATGTGATAATGGCCAGATAATCTCCTCGCTTGAGTGATAAACATTGGCCAAGGCACCGGGAGAAACCCTCTGCACCTCTTCAATCTTTTACATTCACCTGAGAGGGCTGACAAGCACTTGGTTTAATGACTCATTGAAAGACACATCATTCATTGCTGCCTCACGGCGCCACGGTCCCAGGTTCGATCCTTGCTCTGGGTCACTGTCTGTGTGGAGTTTGCACATTCTCCCTGTGTTTGTGTGGGTCTCACCCCACAACCGAAAAAAAATGTGCAGGGTAGGTGGATTGGCCACGCTAAATTGCCCCTTAATTGGAAAAAATTAATTAGGTACTCTAAATTTAAAAAAAAAAGACAGATCATTGCAGGTTCGATAGCCAGTCTCTGCTGCACCAGCCAATTTCGAGTGGATCAAGAGGCAGGGACAGAATCAGAAATTAAAATCGAGAATGCTGGAAATACTTGGCAGAGAAAGGTTAAGCTTGTATTTATACACCGTCTTATCCCATCCTTAGCACAGCCAATTGATGACTTTCCAAAGCTTGAGCAGTTGTTTAATGGGCAATCTGCACACTCGAAGATCTCACACAAAGCATGAGAGCATCCATGACCAGTCACTGTTTGTATGGTGTGGATTGAGAGAGAAAACACTGGGAGAACTCCAATCATGTCACGCATTCGATAAATATCGGCTTACATTGGTGGGACAGGCTGATAGAAACTCTTTAATATTCTTTAAAAAAGGAACAGCACCTCTGACAGTGCAGCACTCCCTCATTACTGCTCTGGAGTGTCAGCCTGGATCATGTGTCCTGCAGTGGAGCTTGAACACACAAGCCTGTGAATGGGGGAAATGAGCCGGGAAGCCTGTTCCTTGTTACTATCAAGCAGGAGCTGACCGTCATGTTCGACTGTGATGCTCTCCATAATGATGCAGCTCAGAGCAGCCATGTGGAGGTTAGCTTCCTGCAGAATGTTAATCTGCGACTGAACCCCAACACAACTCAGGAGAGATGGGGAAGAAATGAACGGGGACAAGAATGGAAAGTCGGGTGTGGTCTCTCCCCTCTATCATTCTGCTTGTCTCAAAATAATGCAATTATTCTGGCTGGCAGCTATTCGTAATTGTCTCCGCTGGGTGGAAGGGGCTCCAGTTTTAACTGACACTGCACCCTCTCTCCAGAATCTCCGAGCGGCACACCAGGTTCACCGATTCGACTATGATGTGTCTGAACTGAAGGCCTGGATCCAGGAGAAGGACAGCACACTGGGCACTGATGACTATGGCCATGACTTGAATCAGGTGCAGACATTACTACGGCAACACGAAGGTGTGGAGGTAAGACATGTGGATGCGAGATACTGATGTAGCCACTCCATCTGGGCAGAGGGCGGGGAGAGGCACTCTTCTGGTGGGGAGCCAGTGAGCCAATGGGGGCCACTCCACGGGGTTGGGGGGAGGGGGCGGGGGGGGGTCTCTGCCGATGGGGGTTACTCTGCCGGGTGGTGGGGGGGGGGGGGTGGCGTTCTTCCAATGGGGGCCACTCCACTAATAGGGACCACTCCACCGAGAGGATAACTCTTCGCGGAAGCACTGCACCTATGGGACCTCTTAGCCATGGGCCCCTCCAAGGCCTGATAGAAATTCCCAACTAAATTCAGTGCCGGTTAGTTTGCAAAGTGTGATTCCATCCAGAATGGGACGGGAGTAAGTAAATGTCTGCCACTGAAAAACATTCCGTTTGTACGTTCAATGTAGAGTAAATGAGCATATTATATGAAGGAAAAGAGAGTTGTATCCCTAAATTGCTGACAATGCTTAAGTTATATGTGGTACAGTAACCCGTGTAGCTGGGAGCAGTAGGTTGAAATGGCACATTGATTCAGTGAGTGTCAGATGAAGTTTAATGTGGGGAAGTGTAAAATCATCCACTTCAAAGGGAAAAGAGCAGGGTCAGAGTATTTCCTAATGAGTAAGAAACTAGGAGTTGGGAATGAGCAGCGAGATTTAAGACTCCCAAGTACAGAAATCATTAAAAGCTGGTGGAAAAGGACAAAGAATAAATCAAATGTTAATGAAATGGGTGCAGTGCAGAAGGAGGCGATTCAGCTCGTCATGTCCGTGGACTCTTGGGAGAGCCATCGGTTTATCCCCATTCCCCCACTCTTTCTCTATAGCTCTGTAATCTTCTTCCCATCAAATATTGTTACAATTCCCCTCGAGACTGATAACTTTAAAATATAACTTGAATTCCCAGTGACTGACTTAAAGGAATCATACAAACAGATTTCAAGTTTTAAAACTTTTACTTCAACAAGCCGGCCAAGACCACTTCCGGTTGCGGCGATGCGGAGCTAAGCCGCACGTTTCAGCAGCTCCCGCGATCACGGACTTTCGTGCTCTCCAGAGGAGCCCCAACGTGAATTTTTCGAAGACGTCCCGTGTGGGAAGGTGAGAGAAAGGTCCCCCTTCACTGTATATGGAACGGACAAGAAGTGGAACGGCTAAAAAAAGTGGCGTTGGAGCAGCAAGGGAAGAAAAACAAGATGGCAGCGGCCAGAGATAAAGTGGAAGGCGGGCCGGAGCTGCAAGAGTTTATCAAGCGCTGTTTTGAGGAGCTGCGGAAAGAGATGCTGGCGCCTATGCTGTCGGCGATCGAAGGATTAGGGATGACCCAGAAGGCCCACGAGGTAAAGATCCAGGAGGTGCAGAAAAAAGTCGATGAGAACGACGATGAGATCTTGGGCCTGGCGGTGAGAGTGGAGGTGCACGAGGCACTGCACAAAAGGTGGGCGGAAAGATTCGAAGACCTGGAGAACAGGTCGAGGAGAAAGAATCTTCGGATCCTGGGTCTCCCTGAAGGAGTGGAGGGGCCGATGCCGGGGCATATGCGAGCACGATGCTTGAGTCGCTGATGGGTGCGGAGGCCCCTCCGAGGCCTCTGGAGCTGGATGGGGCACATCGGGTGCTGGCGAGGAGGCCCAAGGCCAACGTGCCGCCAAGGGCGATTGTGGTGAGGTTTCACCGTTTCACGGACAGAGAGAGGGTCTTGAGATGGGCCAAGAAAGAGTGGAGCAGCAGCTGGGAGAATGCGGAGATCCGAATCTACCCGGACTGGAGCACGGAGGTGGCAAAGAAGAGAGCGGGTTTCAACCGGGCCAAGGCGGTGCTGCATCGGAAGGGAGTGAGATTCGGAATGCTGCAGCCAGCGCGATTGTGGGTCACATTCCGGGATCAACATCACTACTTTGAAACGCCTGAGGAGGCTTGGACCTTTATCCAAACTGAAAAGTTGGACTCAAACTGAGGGTTTGTGGGGGTGGGGGGTGATGTTGGATGTTTGTTGTACACAGGGTTTTAATCACGTGCAGGAAATGTTCCACGGGTTGGGTGATGGATGGGGATGGGGAAAGGGATCGGGTGAGAAGTCTGTGCGAGAAGGTGGGCGCCGGTGCTGGAGGGAGGGGAGGCTCGGGGATGGGGGAAATGAGATAAGGCCGCGACAGGAGCTGCGCCAGAGGGGGCGGGGCAGGCTCAGGAAAGCGCGGGCTTTTTCCCGCGCTAGGGAAGGACGGCGGGGGGGGGGGGGGGGAGCGGAGGAGCGCACATGGATTGTTGGGGAGGGGAGATTCCCACACGGGGGGTCAGTGGGACGGCGGGGGAACCCGGGGTCAGCAGGAGTCAGCTGGCTTACGGGAGTGTTATGGGGGGAGCAAAAGAGCTAGACCCGGGTCTGGCCGGGGGGGGGGGGGGGGGGGGGGGGGATTAGGGTTGCTGCTGCACTGGCCGAGGGGGAATTGGACACAGTAGAGGTGGTCGGGGCAAGGGTCCCCCGTCTGGGGGACTGGAGGGTGAGGGCGGCGCGGGCACGGGACTGGCCTAGAAAAGGTGATGGCTAGTCGGTGGGGGTGGGGGGGGGGGGGCAATCCGGCTGATAACGTGGAATGTGAGGGGCCTGAATGGGCTGGTAAAGAGGGCCTGAGTGTTCGCGCACTTAAAGGGACTGAAGGCAGACATGGTCATGCTCCAGGAGACATATTTGAAGGTGACAGACCAGGTCAGGTTAAGAAAGGGATGGGTAGGACAGGTGTTCCATTCGGGGCTGGATGCAAAGAACAGAGGGGTGGCAATATTGGTGGGGAAGCGGGTGTCGTTTGAGGCCAAGAATATTGTAGTGGACAATGGAGGTTGATACGTGATGGTGAGCGGTAGGTTGCAGGGGACGTGGATGGTATTGGTAAATGTATACGTCCCGAACTGGGACGATCCTGGATTCGTGAAGCGTATGTTGGGGCGCATTCTGGACCTAGAGGTAGGAAGCTTGATAATGGGTGGGGATTTCAACACGGTGTTGGACCCAGCACTGGATCGCTCCAGATCTAGGACCGGAAAGATGCCGGCTGCGGCCAAGGTGCTCAGGGGGTTTATGGATCAGATGGGGGGAGTGGATCCGTGGAGGTTTGCCAGGCCGCAGGCCAGGGAATTTTATTTTTTCTCCCACGTGCACAAAGCCTACTCCCGGATAGATTTTTTTGTTCTGGGCAGGGCGCTGATCCCGAAAGTCGAGGGAACGGAGTATTCGGCCATAGCCATTTCAGATCACGCCCCGCACTGGGTGGAACTGGAGTTGGGAGAGGAGAGGGACCAATGCCCGTTGTGGCGGTTGGATATGGGACTGCTGGCAGATGAGGCGGTGTGCGGGAGGGTGAGGGGGTGCATTGAAAGGTACTTGGAGGCCAACGACAACGGGGAGGTGCAGGTGGGGGTAGTATGGGAGGTGCTGAAGGCGGTGGTCAGGGGAGAGTTAATCTCTATCAGGGCTCATAGGGAGAAGAGAGAGGGCAGGGAAAGGGAGAGGTTAGTGGGGGAGATTTTAAGAGTGGACAGGAGATATGCAGAGGCCCCTGAAGAGGGACTACTTAGGGAAAGGCGAAATCTCCAGACGGAGTTCGACCTGTTGACCACAGGGAAGGCAGAGGCACAGTGGAGGAAAGCACAGGGGGCGACGTACGAGTATGGGGAGAAGGCGAGCCGGATGCTGGCACACCAGCTCCGTAAGAGGATGGCAGCAAGGGAGATAGGTGGAGTCAAGGATGGAAGGGGAGCTACGGTGCGGAGTGCGATGAAAGTAAACAAGGCATTCAAGGCCTTCTATGAGGAGCTGTACAGATCCCAGCCCCCAGCGGGGGAAGAGGGGATGCGACGATTCTTGGACCAACTGAGGTTCCCGAGGGTGGAGGAGCAGGAGGTGGCCTGTTTGGGGGCACCAATTGGGTTTGAGGAGCTGATTAAAGGTCTGGGGAGTATGCAGCTAGGGAAGGCCCCAGGACCGGATGGGTTCCCGGTTGAGTTCTATAGGAAGTACGTAGACCTGTTAGCCCCGTTGCTGGTGAGGACTTTTAATGAGGCAAGGGAGGGAGGGACCCTGCCCCCCTACAATGTCTGAGGCGATGATCTCTTTGATCCTGAAGCGGGATAAGGACAATGTGGGTCGTACAGGCCGATCTCGCTCCTCAACGTGGATGCTAAGTTGCTGGCAAAAGTGCTGGCTACGAGGATCAAGGACTGTGTTCCGGGGGTGATTCACGAGGACCAGACGGGATTTGTAAAGGGCAGGCAGCTAAACGCCAATGTGCGGCGGCTCCTAAACGTGATAATGATGCCATCGGAGGAGGGAGAGGCGGAGATAGTGGCGGCTATGGACGCGGAGAAGGCCTTTGACCGAGTAGAGTGGGAGTACCTCTGGGAAGTGCTGCGGAGGTTTGGGTTCGGGGGAGGGTTTATTAGCTGGGTTAAGCTCCTATATAGAGCCCCGGTGGCGAGTGTGGTTACGAATCGGCGGAGGTCGGAGTATTTTCGGCTGTATCGAGGGACGAGGCAGGGGTGCCCCCTGTCCCCCTGTTGTTTGCGTTAGCAATTGAACCCTTGGCCATGTCATTAAGGGAGTCTAGGGAATGGAGGGGGGTGGTCCGAGGGGGAGAGGAGCATCGAGTGTCGCTTTACGCAGACAACCTCTTGTTGTATGTGGTGGATCCAGTGGAGGGGATGGTGGAGGTCATGCAGACTCCTAAGGGAGTTTGGGGATTTTTCGGGCCATAAGCTCAATGTAGGGAAGAGTGAGTTCTTTGTAGTACAGTCAGGATACCAGGAAAGGGGGATAGACGATCTACCGTTGAGGAGGGTGGAAAGGAGCTTTTGGTACTTGGGGATCCAAATAGCTAGGAGTTGGGGGGGGCCTTACATAAACTTAATTTAACGAGGCTGGTAGAGCAGATGGAGGAGGACTTCAAACGATGGGACATGTTGCCGCTCTCGCTAGCGGGTAGAGTGCAGTCGGTCAAAATGGTGGTCCTCCCGAGGTTTCTTTTTGTGTTCCAGTGCCTTCCAATCGTGATCACCAAGGCCTTTTTTAAGAGGGTAGGCAGGAGCATTATGGGTTTTGTGTGGGCGAATAAGACCCCGAGGGTAAGGAGGGGGTTTCTGGAGCGCGGTAGGGACAGAGGAGTGTTGGCGTTGCCGAATCTGGGTGGCTACTACTGGGCAGCCAATGCGGCGATGATCCGTAAGTGGGTGATGGAGGGAGAGGGGGCGGCATGGAAGAGGTTGGAGATGGCGTCCTGCAAAGGAACGAGTCTGGGGGCGCTGGTGACGGCACCGCTGCCGCTCTCGCCGACAAGGTACACCACGTGTCCGGTGGTGGCGGCAACGCTAAAGATCTGGGGCCAGTGGAGACGGCATAGGGGTGCAATGGGAGCCTCGGTGTGGTCCCCGATCAGCGGTAACCATCGGTTTGTCCCAGGGAGGATGGACGGGGGGGTTTCAGAGCTGGCATCGGGTAGGGATTAGAAGAATGGGGGACCTGTTCATTGATGGGACGTTTGCGAGCCTAGGGGCACTGGAGGAGAAGTTTGGGCTACCCCCGGGAAATGCTTTCAGGTACATGCAAGTGAGGGCGTTTGTGAGGCGACAGGTGAGGGAATTCCCGTTGCTCCTGGCACAGGGGATTCAGGACAGGGTGATTTTGGGTGTGTGGGTCGGAGAGGGCAAGGTGTCGGTGATATACCAGGAGATGAAAGAAGAGGGGGAGGCTTTGGTAGAGGAGCTGAAGGGTAAATGGGAGGAGGAGTTGAGGGAGGAGAATGAGGAGGGGATATGGGCTGATGCCCTAAGTAGGGTTAATTCCTCTTCCTCGTGTGCCAGGCTTAGCCTGATACAACTTAAGGTGGTTCATAGAGCGCATATGACGGGGGCGAGGCTGAGTATGTTCTTTGGGGTGGAGGACAGATGTGGGAGGTGCTCAGGAAGTCCGGCAAACCACGTCCATATGTTTTGGTCATGCCTGGCACTGGAGGGGTTCTGGAGGGGAGTGGCGGGAACAGTATCTAAGGTGGTGAAAGTCCGGGTCAAGCCAAGCTGGGGGCTAGCCCTATTTGGAGTAGTGGACGAGCTGGGAGTGCAGGAGGCGAAAGAGGCCGGTATTCTGGTCTTTGCGTCCCTAGTAGCCCGGCGAAGGATCTTGCTAATGTGGAAGGAGGCGAAGCCCCCCAGCGTGGAGGCCTGGATAAATGACATGGCTGGGTTTATCAAGTTGGAGAGGATAAAGTTTACCTTGAAAGGGTCTGCGCAGGGGTTCTACAGGCGGTGGCAACCATTCCTAGACCATCTCATGGAGCGTTAGATGAAGGTCGGTCAGCAGCAGCAGCAACCCAGGGGGGGGGGGGGGGGGGGGGTTATTTGGGGGGCATTCAAGCAAGAAAATACATGAATGGACCGGAAAACTGACATACGGGAGGAATCCAGTGTACAAAGCTCTGTATCATATCGATTTACCATGTTCATGTCTTGCTATATGAGCTTTCTTTCTTTTTGTTACAGGGGGGAAGGTTTGTTTGTAAGGGTGAAAAATGTTGTTTAAAAATTCTTAATAAATATATTTTAAAAAAAACAAGCCGGCCAAAATCAACAACGACTGAATACTACTTAGTGAGCAACAAAGCAACTGAAAAGATGTCTCCCCTTAACTTCCTAACCCAACCAAATAACCCCACGCCATGTTTATATGTTATGTCACACTCTCCTTGGAATTGTAGGGTGCGATCTACCAGATGCCTGAAAGGCGGCGCTGCCGGGAGATCTACCCGGCTTACCACGCCTCGTGGGATCTAACACAATCTCATGAGGCATCGCAATCTGTATCCTGCCCATTTTGCAAATCTGCATATTAGAGTGAGACCATAAGACATAGGAGCAGAATTAGGCCACTCGGCCCATCGAGTCTGCTCCACCATTCAATCATGGCTGATATTTTCTCATCCCCATTTTCCTGCCCTCTCCCCATAACCCCTGATCCCCTTATTGATGAAGAACCTATCTATCTCTGTCTTAAAGACACTCAGTCAATGTGGCCTCCACAGCCTTCTGCGGCAAAGAGTTCCACAGATTCGCCACCCTCTGGCTGAAGAAGTTCCTCCTCATCTCTGTTTTAAAGGATTGTCCCTTTAGTCTGAGATTGTGTCCTCTGCTTCTAGTTTTTCCCACAAGCGGAAACATCCTCTCCACGTCCACTCTATCCAGGCCTCGCAGTATTCTGTAAGTTTCAATAAGATCCCCCCTCATCCTTCAAAAACTCCACCGAGTACAGACCCAGAGTCCTCAACCGTTTCTCATACAACAGCTAGTCTCACTCTAATATGCGCCCCTCTGATCTACCCAAGGTGTTGGGATCTAACCCCTTCGCCTCGGAGACCTCGGGCAAGCGAGGGACCAGACACAACAGCAGTTGTGGGGGGGTCTATCAGGGGATCGGAGGCCCCAAGTGGTTGCCCTTTGGGCAGGGTGGCACGCTGGCTTGCTGGTGGCATGCTGGCCTGCTGGTGCCACCCGGGCACCTTGGCAGTGCCAGCCTGGCAGTTCCACCCATGTGCCAACCTGGAACTGTCATGGTGCCCTCGTGGCAGTGCCAAGGCGCTAGGCTGGCATTTTTCTGGCAGCGGGGATCGGGCATGGGGGTACCCTCTGTGTGTGAAGTGGGGTGCAGGGGAGCCCCAAGGACCCCCTGACAGGTGAGTTAGGGCTTTGCAGGGTTCAGGAATCTCGGGGGTTCGAGAGATCAGGACGCCATTTAAAAATGGCATCCCGATCTCCTCCTGCTCTGGCGAGCGGAGCTCCTCAGTGCAGGAAACGGGACTAAGTGTGGCCCTAGGCATGGCGTTTCCCACTGAGGCCCCAAATTGAAACAGAATCCCGATAGATAGAAACCCGATAGCTTTGACAAAGAGTCATCCAAACTCGAAACGTTAGCTCCGTTCTCTCTCCACAGATGCTGTTAGACCTGCTGAGATTGTCAAGTATTTTCTGTTTTCGTTACAGATTCCAGCATCCGCGGTAGTTTGCTTTTATCCCGATCGATAGCATGGTCTTTCTCAGCACTTAGAGTGCTGGGAAACACTCGGCTAAATGCGCTTGTCACGGGACTCTGTTCCAATTTGGTTAGAGCACGCCTGTAGTCTTTATGCCAACCATTCCAAAATTACTCCCAGTTTCCAATACGCTCGCTTCTCCCTATTTCACTGAGTTGTAACATCTAATGTCTGTTGAAAGTTATTTCCTGCAGTCTTCTGAGAATCCCTGAACCACCTTCCAGCACTCTCCCTCCCTCTCTCTCTCTCTCTCAGGCAGTATGTCTGCAAGTAGCAAGAACAGCTCCTCTTTCCTCTCTGTTCAGCTGTGAATGTTGGCACTTGGCTTTCAATAGGACTTCACCTGGGACCCCAGTCCCCATGACAACCAGGTCTCAAAGACCTATGACTGGGCAGAAGTAGAAATAAATCCCATGTCCCTCTCCATTATATCTTGAATTCAAGGAGGCATTAAAAAAAATAACCATCATATAAAACCTCATACTTGGAAGAGTAGTCATGCTCTTTTAATTCTCAGTCCCTGCCCCTTCCCAAAAAAATTCTTCAACAACAGGAAGCAACAGTAAAAAAAATTCTGATGCAAGCAAGGATACGTTTTCTGAATTTGCCTTGCTAGCATGGAAGCTTGCCCTCTGGCAGAATATATTGGAAATTTTGAAAGTTGGTCTTTACCTCAGGAGACCTGGAATACAAAAAGGTGAAATATGTATTACAGCTGCATAGAGCTCTGGTCAGACTCCAGGCTGGAAGAGTCTAGGCCAAAGGCATAGAAGTCATCGAATCCCGACACTGCAGAAGGAGGCCTTTCAGCCCATCGAGTTTGCACCGACCTTCTGTGTGAGTACCCGCCCAGGCTTATCCCATCCCCATCCCCGCAACCCTGTAAGCCACACATTCCTGGACACAAAGGGGCAACTTAGCATGGCCAATTCACCTAACCTGCACGTCTTTGGGCTGTGGGAGGAAATCGGAGCACCCGGAGGAAACCCACACAGACATGGGGAGAACGTGCAAACTCCACACAGACAGTGACCCAAGGCTGGAAGTGAACCTGGCGCTGTGAGGCAGCAGTGTTAACCATTGTGCTACCTTGCCATCCTAACATTAAAATCAAAGTCAGACCATTTAGGATAGAAGTCAGGAACGTTTCTTTACCCAAAGGGTGGTCGAAGTGTAGAACACTCCCACAAAAAGCATTAGATGCCAACTCCATTAATTTTACTGCAGAGAGCGATAGACTTTTGCGAGTCAAAGGTATTAAGGAATAAGGACCCATGGCAAGTGTTTGGATTTCATACACTGATCTGCCATTCAATCAGCATGTTTGAACAGGCTTCTTCTTTTCCTTTATTCCTACACCAGGATCCAGGGCACAACATTTGTCTATAATATCATCATGTATTGATACAGGCCGTGTTATTGAATTAGTTACGTATTTAGATTGATACCACAAAACAACTTTTATTTATATAGCGCATTTAATATAGCAAAACATCCATTTGAATTATCAGGCAGAATTTGACATTGAGCTACGTACGGCAATGTGAGCTTAGATGTCCAAAAGCCTAGTAAAAGACCTGGGTTTTAATGATCATCTGAAAGGAAGGGCAGAGGGGGTTAGGGGGGGAATTCCATAGCTTTCGGGCCAGACAGTTGATGGTTTAGTGAAAGAAAAGGAAATGGGGAATGTACAAGAAGCTAGAATCAAAGGGTTGTGGGGCAGGAGGAGGTTACAAAGAGAGGCAGAGTCACAGTGAAAGCTGAAGTTTTAAACTGAGGTGTACTCCGACTGGGAGCCAGTGTAGTGCAGAGAGTACAAATGTGATGGGTGAATAGGACTTGATTTGAGTTAGTATACTGCAACTGCGTTTTGGGTATTGGAAAAGTCAACTCTAGAAGTTACAATGGCACGGATAATGAAATGAAAATCGCTTATTGTCACAAGTAGGCTTCAAATGAAGTTAGTGTGAAAAGCCCCTAGTCGCCTCATTCCGGCGCCTGTTCGGGGAGGCTGGTACAGGAATTGAACCCGCGCTGCTGGCCTTGGTCTGCTTCACAAACCAGCTATTTAGCCCATTGTGCTAAACCAGCCCCTAAGGGTTGCAGTAACAGCTGAGCTGAGGTGGGGCAGAGTGGAGCGATGTTACAGAGGCGGAAGTAGATGGCCTTGGTGATGAAGAACAAATATACAGAAAACTCATCTCCATGTCAGCTATGATGCCAAGGCTGTGAACAGTCTGGTTCAGTCTCAGTCAGTTACTAGAGAAGGGGATGGCTTTGGTGGCTATGCAATGGAGTTTGAGTTTGGTACCAATGACATTGATTTCCGTTTGCAGGCTTTATTACTGGACTAATTATGAATTCACATTGATACAGACTGGGTTACTGGGACAGTTATTATAATAACCCTCACGAGACCCACGGGGACACCCCAATTGATCCTCCTGTGGGACTCATGGAATACGAGCTCCCCCACAAGTGGGCGGAGGCCCATCAGCTGTGGTTCATCGAAATCGCCTCATAAAATCCAGCTCAGACTGGGACCGACTAGAACAGTAGTCCCATTTGGGACCTTGGAGCTGTAAATCACTATGCGGCCTTTACTTGTGTTTGTTGAATTAAACTTATTTTGGATTTACCTTCTCAGGCCTTATGAACTTCTATAGTTATGGTGTACCTTTGAAACCTCTGATGCGTTCAACCAGTCTACTTAAAAGTTTTACTCGGGTGACCTTATTTGTGAGATGAACAAAAGCCAAAACAGGTTCACAGTTTTACGCAATTTTATTAACAATTCTATTACTCGACAAAATATGACTCAGACTCACAGCTGAGCTTTGGGTTTTACCCACACTTAGTGAAGGAGGCTGGCAGGTTTTGATCACTCGATGTTGATCTCTTCTCTGGGTTCGAATCCCTGGGCCCTTTCTTCTTGCGATGGCTGTGCCTGGTCAACTCCCAGGTTCTCGCTCAAGATCTGTGTGGTAAACCACTGTTGTACTTATATTAGAGGTTGTACGGTAGAACCTGCAGTACAGGTTCGCCTGTGGCCCCTGCCTGCTGGCTCCGCCCAGGAGGCGGGGTATAATATACGAGTCCTCCAGCTCGCAGCCATTTTGCCAGCTGCTGTGGGAGGCCACAAATCTGATACAAGTAAAGCCTCAGTTTGGATTCAACTTTCGTCTTAAAGTCAAATTGATCGTGCCTCAATTTATTGGTATCAGTTTCGAAGGATGGACCTCCTGCAGCTGGATCCGCACTCAAACGACGCCAGAAAGGACTTGCAGCACTGGCTAGCTTGCTTTGAAGCGTATATCAACGCGGCGCCGACCCCTGTTCCAGAGGCTCAGAAGATCCAGATCTTATATTCCAGGCTCAGCTCCAAAGTCTTCCCGCTGATCCAGGATGCGCCAAACTACGCCGAAGCCATGACTCGACTCGAGGACAATTATGAGCAGAAGACAAACATGCTCGTCGCCAGGCACGCGCTCTCAACTCGTTCTCAACAACCGGGTGAGTCCACAGAAGACTTCTGGAGGGCCCTAATCCCACTAGTCCGGGTCTGTGACTGCCAGGACGTTACAGCTAAGGAACACTCAGACCTCCTTATGAGGGACGCCTTTGTGACCGGAATTGGGTCAGATATCATCCGTCAGCGGCTCCTAGAAGGGGCCACGCGTGACCTCGCAGAGACTAAAACGCTAGCGCTCTCCATGACGGTCGCCCTGCGCAACACCCAGTCCTACGCCCCCAGCCGCGCGGCCCACCCCTCCTAGGCTTCATGGACCTCGCAGGCAGCCGCCCCTGTGGGGGCACTGCCCACACAATACGCCTGCGCTACATGCCAGCCAGCAATCCCCGGGGGTCCCTGATGCTACTTTTGCAGCCAGCAAAAGCACCCCCGCCAACGCTGCCCGGCCCGCGCTGCCCTTTGTAAAGCCTGCGGGAAGAAGGGCCACTTCGCCGCGGTGTGCCAGGCCCGCTCAGTGGCCGCGATTCCCCCCCCCCACCCCAAGTCATGGACAATGGGCGCCGCCATCCTCTCCTCCCCCAGACCATGTGCGATCAGTGGGCGCCGCCATCTTCCCCCTCCGCGCAACACGTGCGTTCCATGGGCACCGCCATCTTGCTCCACCCCCGCAATGTGCGTTCCATGGGTGCCGCCATTTTGTAACCCCCAAGATCTCCGGGCGTCACCATCTTGTCTACCCCTCAGCACATGGACACCACCAGCGTTCCAAGATCTGAACTCAACGGCCGCCCTATTATCCAACGACCAACCAAGGCTCGCCTCCATGTCACTTGACCATAGAACATAGAACATAGAACAATACAGCGCAGTACAGGCCCTTCGGCCCACGATGTTGCACCGAAACAAAAGCCATCTAACCTACACTATGCCATTATCATCCATATGTTTATCCAATAAACTTTTAAATGCCCTCAATGTTGGCGAGTTCACTACTGTAGCAGGTAGGGCATTCCACGGCCTCACTACTCTTTGTGTAAAGAACCTACCTCTGACCTCTGTCCTATATCTATTACCCCTCAGTTTAAAGTTATGTCCCCTCGTGCCAGCCATATCCATCCGCGGGAGAAGGCTCTCACTGTCCACCCTATCCAACCCCCTGATCATTTTGTATGCCTCTATTAAGTCTCCTCTTAACCTTCTTCTCTCCAACGAAAACAACCTCAAGTCCATCAGCCTTTCCTCATAAGATTTTCCCTCCATACCAGGCAACATCCTGGTAAATCTCCTCTGCACCCGCTCCAAAGCCTCCACGTCCTTCCTATAATGCGGTGACCAGACCAGTCCCGCCCGCATAACCTGACCAACGCATCCACCATGTGAAAGTCGACGGTCATGTGACCTCTTGCCTGCTGGACTCCGGGAGCACCGAGAGCTTTATACACCCGGATACGGTAAGGCACTGCTCCCTCACGATGCACCCCGCCAATCAAAAATTCTCCCTGGCCTCCGGATCCCATTGCGTAGCGATCCGGGGGCACTGTACGGTCACGCTCATGGTCCAGGGCGTAGAATACCACGGCTTCTGCCTCTACGTTTTCCCTAACCTCTGCGCTGCACTTATCCTCGGCCTGGATTTCCAGTGCAACCCTTAAATTCGGCGGACCCTTATCACCCCTTACTGTGTGCGGTCTCGCGAGCCTAAAGGTCGACCCACCTTCCCTCTTCGTTAATCTAACTCCAGATTGCAAACCCGTCGCCACCAGGAGCAGACGGTATAGCACCCAGGATAAGACAGTCTTCAAGTCCGAAGTCCAGCGGCTGCTTCGGGAAGGCATTATCAAGGCCAGCAACAGCCCCTGGAGAGCTCAAGTGGTAGTGGTTAAATCTGGGGAGAAACACCGAATGGTCGTGGACTACAGCCAGACCATCAACAGGGGCACGCAGCTCGACGCGTACCCCCTCCCACGCATATCTGACATGGTTAACCAGATTGCACAGTACCGGGTCTTCTCAACGGCGGACCTGAAATCCGCCTACCACCAGCTCCCCATCTGTAAATCGGACCGTCCATACACCGCCTTCGAGGCAGACAGCCATCTATATCACTTCCTTTGGGTCCCCTTCGGCGTCACTAACGGGGTCTCGGTCTTCCAAAGGGAGACCAGTGCGGTTTGCAGGCCACGTTTCCGTACCTAGACAATGTCACCATCTGCGGCCATGATCAGCAGGACCACGACGCCAACCTTGCTAAATTTCTCCGCACCGCTACTCTCCTAAACCTCACTTAGAACAAGGCGAAGTGTGTGTTCAGCACGAACCGCTGAGCCATCCTCGGCTATGTGGTCCAGAACGGAGTTCTGGGGCCCGATCCCGACCGCATGCGCACCCTCATGGAGCTCCCCCTCCCCCACTGCCCCAAGGCCCTCAAACGCTGCCTGGGGTTCTTTTCATATTACGCGCAGTGGGTCCCAAACTATGCGGACAAGGCCCGCCCACTCACAGTCCACCCAGTTTCCCCTGACGGCCGAGGCCCAACAGGCCTTCACCCAGATCAGAGCTGATATTATCAGTCGTAATGAAGTGCTTCAAGAGGTTGATCATGAAGCACATCACCTCCATACTCCCAGAACGCCTTGATCCACTGCAATTCGCATACCGCTGCAACCGGTCCACATCAGACATTTCCCTGGCCCTACACTCATCCCTAGAGCATCTCGAAAACAAGGACTCCTACATTAGACTCCTATTTATTGACTACAGCTCCGCCTTCAACACCATAATCCCAGCCAAGCTCATATCAAAGCTCGAAAACCTAGGAGTTGGCTCCCCACTCTGCAATTGGATCCTCGATTTTCTGACCAACAGACCACAATCAGTAAAATGAACAACAACACCTCCTCCACAATAGTCCTCAACACCGGCGCCCCGCAAGGCTGCGTACTTAGCCCCCTAATCTACTCCCTGTACGCACATGACTGTGTGGCAAAACTTGGTTCCAACTCCATCTACAAGTTTGCTGACGATACGACCATAGTGGGCCGGATCTCGAATAACGATGAGTCCGAATACAGGAGGGAGATAGAGAACCTAGTGGAGTGGTGTAGCGACAACAATCTCTCCCTCAATGCCAGCAAAACTAAAGAGCTGGTAATTGACTTCAGGAAGCAAAGTACTGTACACACCCCTGTCAGCATCAACGGGGCCGAGGTGGAGATGGTTAGCAGTTCCAAATTCCTAGGGGTGCACATCTCCAAAAATCTGTCCTAGTCCACCCACGTCAACGCTACCACCAAGAAAGCACAACAGCGCCTATACTTCCTCAGGAAACTAAGGAAATTCGGCATGTCCACATTAACATTTACAGATGCACCATAGAAAGCATCCTATCGGGCTGCATCACAGCCTGGTATGGCAACTGCTCGGCCCAGGACCGCAAGAAACTTCAGAGAGTCGTGAACACCGCCCAGTCCATCACACGAACCTGCCTCCCATCCATTGACTCCATCTACACCTCCCGCTGCCTGGGGAAAGCGGGCAGTATAATCAAAGATCCCTCCCACCCGGCTTACTCACTCTTCCAACTTCTTCCATCGGGCAGGAGATACAGAAGTCTGAGAACACGCACGAACAGACTCAAAAACAGCTTCTTCCCCACTGTCACCAGACTCCTAAATGACCCTCTTATGGACTGACTTCATTAACACTACACCCTGTATGCTTCATCCGATGCCAGTGCTTATGTAGTTACATTGTATATGTTGTGTTGCCCTATTATGTATTTTCTTTTCTTCCCTTTTCTTCTCATGTACTTAATGATCTGTTGAGCTGCTCGCAGAAAAATACTTTTCACTGTACCTCGGTACACGTGACAATAAACAAATCCAAATCCAAAATATTGCCACAGCCACAATGCACGCTGTAGATGAAACACTGCCCTTCCAAATAGAAAGCGACGCATCAGACGTTGCCCTTGCCGCCACCCTCAATCAGGCAGGCAGGCCCGTGGCATTCTTTTCCCGCACCCTTCATGCCTCTGAAATTCGGCACTCATCCGTCAAAAAAGAGGCCCAAGCTATCGTTGAAGCTGTGCGGCATTGGAGGCATTACCTGACCGGCCGGAGATTCACTCGCCTCACTGACCAACGGTCGGTAGCCTTTATGTTCAACAACACACAGCGGGGCAAGATCAAAAATGATAAAATCTTGCGGTGGAGAATCAAGCTCGCCACCTATAATTACGAGATTAAGTATCGCCCTGGCAAACTCAACGATCCCCCAGACGCCCTATCCCGAGGTACATGTGCCAGCGCACAGGTAGACCGACTCCGGACCCTGCACGACAGCCTTTGTCACCTAGGGGTCACACGGTTGTACCACTTTATTAAGGCACAAAATTTGCCCTACTCCGTCGAGGAAGTAAGGACAATTACCAGGGACTGCCAGGTCTGTGCGGAGTGCATGCCGCACTTCTACCGGCCGGACCGCGCGTGCCTGGTGAAGGTCTCCCGCCCCTTTGAACGCCTCAGCATGGACTTCAAAGGCCCCCTCCCCTCCACCGATTGTCACACATTTCCTCCGTGTGATCGATGAATACTCCCGATTCCCCTTCGCCATCCCTTGCCCCGACATGACGTCTGCCACCGTCATTAAAGCCCTCCGTTCGATCTTCACTCTGTTCGGTTTCCCCGCCTACATCCACCGTGACAGGGGATCCTCATTCATGAGTGATGAGCTGCATCAGGTCCTGCTCAGCAGGGGTATTGCCTCCAGCAGAACGACAAGCTACAACCCCCGGGGAAACGGACAGGTAGAAAGGGAGAATGGGATGGTATGGAGGGCCGTCCAGCTAGCCCTACGGTCCAGAAATCTCCCGGACGTCCGCTGGCAAGAGGTCCTCCCTGATGCACTACATTCCATTTGATCGTTACTCTGCACTGCCACTAACAGTACACGGCATGAACGTCTTTTTGCCTTCCCCAGGAAGTCCACATCCTGGGTGTCGCTCCCAACTTGGCTCTCAGCTCCGGGAACCGTGCTTCTCTGTAAACATGTGCGACTCCACAAGGCGGACCCGTTGGTGGAGAGGGTACACTTGCTCCACGCAAACCCCCAGTACGCTACGTGGTGTTCCCCGATGGCCGGCAGGATACTGTCTCCCTCAGGGACCTGGCAACAGCAGGTTCCACCTCCACACCATCCCCGTCGCCCCCGGCGCCACCTTCCCCTCCCCGCCGCTCGCAACACCAGCACCCCCAGGCCCGTCCACCCTCCCCCTGCCCGCGCCCGTCGATGAAGAGGATTTCGGCACGCTCCCAGAGTCACCCTTGACCAGGTCAGCACCAACATCGCCGTCACCACTTCGTCGCTCTCAAAGAACCATCAAGGCCCTGGACCGGCTGAACCTCTGACCAGTCCACCGGATGCCAAGAGACATTTGTTTTTCTCTGTAAATATTAAAATCATGATTGTATATAGTTATCCACCACCCCCGCCGGACGCAATTTTAACAGGGGGTGAATGTGGCAAACCACTGTTGTACTTATATTAGAGGTTGTACAGTGGAACCTGCACTACAGGTTCGCCTGTGGCCCCTGCCTGCTGGCTCCGCCCAGCAGGCGGGGTATAAATATGCGTGTCCTTCAGCTCGCAGCCATTTCGCCAGGTGCTGTGGGAGGCCACACATCTGATACCAATAAAGCCTCAGTTTGGATTCAACTTTCGTCTTACGTCAAATTGATCGTGCCTCAATCTGTTCAATGCTGCTTTCTTATACTGGGAAGCTTGGATTGAGTCATATGTATATTCCCACCACCGGCCATTGTCCTAGCCAGACCCCACTTTTTAATGGGAAATACAGGGTACTCCTGTTTATCGATGGTGGTTCAATCAAGACCCATTGTCCTCTGAAACTCCCTTTGTCTGACCAGCCATCAGCTCATTAAGGAGTCTGATGGCTTCTTTTGTCTATTCCTCATCCTGCTGCAAAGTTGATCACCTGTGTCTGGATGTTTGTTACATATTCATAGACTTGGAGTGGGTGATCACAAAGTCCATATAGCAATAACAGGTTTATGCCTTGACATGGGTGCTTTTGCAGATGGCCAGTATCGATTCCAGCCAGGGTCTCATGAGACAGTTTCTGTTCCTGGCCTATGTGTATCTAGTCAGCCTGTTTTCAGTCCCACAGTTATGATTTCAGATTGTGAGTTTCTGAGACTGTTTGTGGTTTGAACAATGATTCTTTTTGCAGAGGGAGCTGGGAGCCATAAACAGAGAAGTTGAACGGGTTGGAGGAGAAGCCAGGATGTTGGGTTTGATGCATCCACACCTCAGGGAGAACCTGCAGGCTCGTCTGGTGGAAGTGGCAGAATCCTGGGATAACCTGCGTCGGAAAGCCGGAGAGTGCAAGGAAAAGCTGGTCCAGGCTGAGCAGATCCAGGCTTATGTTAGCGAGTGTCGTATTTTCATGTAAGTTGGAGTGGATCTGGGATAGTGTGGCTCTTTATGTGCTGTGATAGATTGTAATGAGAACTCAAATAAAGGCAGGGAGTAATGCAAACTCTGTTTGGACAAATTCCTGGAACTGTTATCACATGACCTGCCTTCCCCCCCCCCCCCCCCCCCCCCACTTCCACCATTGATTCATCCTCCAAACCAAGGCCAATTTTAAGGTTCAACAAAAGACTCTGATACCCAATTGGATAAACCTTGATTCTTAGTGAATCAAACTTTTTTCCCCATCTACAATATTCTTTTAATAGGCCTTGTGTGAAGTGGTTCGATATCCAGCGCAGGTCTTGACGGTCAAGGAAAATGTGCTAATAACAAGCCTAACTGGTTGATTATCAAGCTACAAGTCCTTTCATCACACGCCAATGGCAGCTGGTAAGAGTAGGAGAGATTCCTGGCCAGCCATGCAATGGAAAGAATGCCGGAGCCTCTAACATCATTGTCCATAGCTTCAGGCTACAACATGTTTGTAAAGGTACACGTTGACACAGCATCTCTGATTCCCAAAGTGAACTGTTACACACGACCCCCACGATATTTTCATAGTGAGACTATGGACCAAGTGCTGGTATATGGGATGAGTATAGATTGGTATTTGATAGTTGGCATAGACATGGTGGGCTGAGGGGCCTGTTTCTGTGCTGTATGACTCCATAACGGATAAATTGTTTGAAGAAAAAGAGATCAAAACAGTTTTATTTACTTTAAAAAAAAATTCTCCTGCACTTCTCGTAGTAGTTAATCTTGGAGGTTAATCTTCAATCCCTAGAAATGCCAGGGCACACCTGGAGGGTTGGTAACCCTAGTAGCAGGGCGAGTATTTGTTATCACTGCTGGCTTGGTCAGTAACTGGACTTTGCATTCAGCATTGATTTGTACACATTGGGATGGCTCCTGTGTTCCACCCCTCGCTCTTCATCCTGCTTCATCTCATCCCAGCTGTGACTGTAATTGGTCTGTCACCCTGACTCACATTCAAATGTGAGTCAGTCAGAGCCCCGGCACTGTAGTGTGCACAATGGTTGATCGCAGCGAACACACTGTCCAGGTTCAGGGAACGGATCGCTTATCTGAGGAAGCAGTGGGTGTCTCGCATCTGTGGGACTAAACCCCAACTAAGGTGGGTTGATCAATATCAAATTAAGTTTAATTCTGGAAAACGACATTGTTCCAAATCTGCTGTGTACTTAGTTCTCAATTTTGAGTCACACTTGTCATATTTACTTTCAACGTTGAAAATTATTTTAGAATCATTGAGAATGGAAGTCAATCAATAAAGCCCTGCTCCATAAAGACCATGACACAATGTACTGTCAGGCCTCCCAACAACAGGTGCTGCTGTGGAAGATAGACCTCAGTCCAGGCACCATATTATTTTTTCACAGCCTGAAACAGAATTACAATTTAATTAATCTTTTCCTTTTATTTAATAATATGCAGATTTTATCTCCTTTGCTGTCCCAAACCTGTTTCCCCACAGCAATTATCGTCACATGTGTGCAGTGAGCATGGGCAGTGCTCTCGTTGCTGAGTCAGTAGGTTGCAAATTGAAGTTCAACTCCACAGACTTGAACATAAGCTCACTCACTCCCGTGCAGCATTGAAGGAGTGCTACACGATCAGAGATGGCATTGATGCAACAAATGGCCCTTTCTAAGGTGGTTTTTGTATAGGACAGTCCAATTTTAATCTGGACTGGCCACTGTCAATACCAGCTATATGTCCAGTATTTTGTGCATCAGTACACTTACCTCAATGAAGCAACAGCCGGGGCCTGTGATCCCCCCTTTTCCCTATCTGCATGTATGCCTATAGTGCCCTGGCTCAGAAAACAGATTTGTTTTCATATTTTTCCTTTTCCATCCTTGTTATTACTTAAACTGCGTTATATCAATGCTTCATGGCCTCTTCCCCACACTTTTCGGTTGTGTCCAATATTAGCGATTACCCTGCCCATCTGCCATCTAAGGTGTCTGCAGGAGATGCCATACCAAAGAGGGTGTGGTGAGTTCTGCCCCGTGTTCTGACCAATATTTATCCATCAACTGACAGAGCAACAGATTATCCAATCATTGCTGTCTGTGGGATCTTGCTGTGTGCAGTTTAGCTGCCATGACTTCTACATTACAACAGTGACTGTATTTCAGAAATACTTCCAGGGCTGTGAAGCTCTCTTGGTTGTCCGGAGTTCTTTCTTTCATATTGGGTCAACAGGCCATGATAGCCCATACGTTTTCATTTTCTTTCTAATAATTGTTCTGTGGTTATGCCAACAAGTTAATGTTATCATCAGGAGGAAGTTGAGGCGAGGTTCCAGGTGAGCTGGAACAATAAATTGGAGATCGGAGCAGAGATAAAACATGAAAGAGGGAGGATAGATTGAGAGAGCCCCTGCAAGGAAGTGTGTACAGTGGGGAGAGATCAACTGGAAAGACTGGGGGTGAGAGCAGCATAGAGGAACCACAGATTGGGAGAGGGTATCTGAAGGGTTAACACAGGACTGAGTACAGTTCCATCTACATGGGGATGTAAGAAGGAACATCTCTGGCCCAGAGCTAAGGGCAGTCTAGAGAGAGGGAGCAACATGTAAGGACCTAGTATTTTTTTAAATTAATTTACAGGATGTGAGTGTCGCTGGCTGGGCAGCATTTATTGCCGATCCCTAACTGCCCTCCATTTCCGAGAGCATTTGAGAGTCAACCACGCTTCTGTGGGTTGGAGTCACATGTAGGCCAGACTAGATCAGAATGGCAGATTTCCTTCCCTAAAGGACATTAGTGAATCAGATGGGTTTTTACAACAATCAACAATGGTTTCATGGTCATCCTTAGACTTTTAATTCCAGATTTTTATTGAATTCAAATTTCATCGTTCTGCCATGGTGGAATTTTAGCCCTTGCCCCCAGATCTGGATTATTATCCCAGTAACAATACCACTGCGTCACTCTCCTCGAGGGATATTTGTAAGAGGAGGGACAGATCACCGAGAGATTAGTGAGCAGACGGAAAGAGACTGGGCGAGAGAGAACCAGCAGGTTGTGGGACAGGTTTAACTCACCATTAGGAACGTAGGAGCAGGAGTAGGCCATTCAGCCCCTCAAGTGTATTCCACCATCCAACTAGATCATGGCTGATCTTTGACCTGAACACCAACTTCCCACACTATCCCTCACACCCCTTGATGTCATTAATATCTAGAAATCTATTGACATCAGCTTTGAACATACTCAATGACTGCCCCTTCTGGAGTAGAGAATTCCAAAGATTCACCATTCTCTGACTGAAGAAATTCCTCCTTATCTTGATGCTAAATGGCCAGCCTCTTATTAAGAGACTGTGTCCCTGATTCTAGACCCCTCACAACCAAGGGAAACATCCTTCTTGCATCTACCCTGATGAATCCTCTGAAACTTTGTACACTTCAGTGACATCCCCTCTCATTCCCCTTTAGCCTAGAGAATACAGGCCCAGTCTCCTCAATCTCTCCTCATACGACAATCCCACCATCCAAGGGATCAATTTGAACCTTTGTTGCACTCCCTCTGTAACAAGTATATCCTTCCTTCAAAAAAAAAAGACCAAAACTATACATAATACTTCAGGTGTGGTCTTACCAAGGCTCTGTACAACTCCATCAAAACTTCCTCAAATTTCCTGCCAATAAAGGCCAACAAACCGTTTTCCTTCCTAAATGCTTGTTATGCCTGCATGTTAAATAGTGACTTATGAACAAGAACATCCAGGTCCCTTTGGACATCAACACTTCCCAGTGTCTCCCCATTTAAGAAATGCCCTGCATTTCTGTTTTTCCATCAAAGTTGATAACTTCACACTTATTTACATTATATTCCATCTGCCATGTTCTTTCCCACTCAGTAAGTCTGCCCAAATCCCCTTGAAGCCACTTTGCATCTTCTTCACAACCCATATTTCCACCAAGTTTTGTGTCATCAAACTCAGAAATATTATATTTAGTGTAGAAGATTTTAGTTTAGACGGGTAGCATGGTCGGCGCAGGCTTGGAGGGCCGAAGAGCCTGTTCCTGTGCTGTACTTTTCTTTGTTCTTTGTTCTCCACATCCAAATTATTGACATAGAATGTGACTAGCTGGGGTCTAAGTACTGCTCCCTGCGGTACCCGACTAGTCACAGCCTGCCACTCTGAGAATGATGCATTTATCCTGTTCTCTGTTTCCTGTCCATTAATAAATCCTCAATCCATGCCAGTATATTACCCCCAATTCCATGTGCTCTAATTTTTCTTACTAACCTCTTGCTTACTGACCTTATTAAAAACTTACTGCAAATCCAAATACATCACATCCATAGGTTCTCCTTTGTCTATACTACTAGCGAAATCCTCAAAAATCTCTAACAGGTTTCCGGAGCAGGTTCCCTAGCATCCTTAGGACTGTTGTAATATTTCCTTTGCAGCTGGAGAATGAGGGCCGAGCTCCGATTTGGCGATGGATTATTTTCACAGGCACCTTCAGTTGAGGAATATCACTTTTACACAAGGCCCTTTCCCCCCCCCCCCCCCCCCTAACCGGAGGACATTGCTGTCTGATGCCCCTTGTAGCTCCTGAGCCCCTTTTTCTGCGTTCTCCAGGGATAGGGTTATCTCAATGGATTTTTAAAAATCCAGATTGGGTTCTACTAATTTTTTTTGAGTTGTCACATTGTATATTCCACACCAATCTATCTCGCAGCATTTCAGTCCCGGATGGGCCGAATTCACAATGTTCTGTCAGTTTCTGCACACTGGCCAAAAATTCAGTGATAGGTACCCCCGGGGTTCTCCCTGCCGTGTTAAAGTGGTATCCCTGGAGGATGATAGAGGGCTTTAGGTCATAGCTTGTCAAAAGTTTTTGAGTCAGGGCATTGGGTAGGTCAGGCTTTTTATCACACTGAGTGCTGGGGCCCCGCATGCAGTTAACAGAATCACTTTGTGCTTCTCATCTACTACAATGATATTAGCCTGGAAGAAGTAACGCATGTGCTCCGCATATTGGGCCCAGTCTTCTTCGTTAACATTCGAGTTGATTGAAGAGAGGCACTTTTTTTTTCTTACCAGAGAAGTCGTTCATTGTCGACTCAGAGGGTTGCTCGGAATTGGAGTTCTTTTTACTCCTCATCGCCAATGTAATACCTTCGCCAAGGCCAGTCTTACAACACTAAATGCCTTTATTGCAGTAATGCTAAAGGTCACTGTTGTGGCTTACAAGCCACACGTCCAAGTTCGGGGAACTACGGAGATGCTAGTCCGAGTTGGAGCAGCGGCTTTTAAGCTTCCGCCATACATTTCCTATTGCGTGAGCTGCCGCTCGCTTAGAGGAATTTATACTCCACGAGGCCCACGGGAAGAGTTATTGATGATCCCCCATGTCCTTGGACACCATAACAATGTAAACAGTGTGAGACAGCAATAAACAACACCATCAACACTTTGTAATCTGTTGATACAGCAGCAGAACACAGAGTTCATGTTGATGCTGCTTCACTCCAGTGAACCCAAGGTCTAGAGCACCAGCTACTGGTCTGGGCACCATGATGTGATGAATCCGATTCCTATTAAATACATTGCATTTTACTGCTTTCTTTACACAGGGCTTGGGTGAATGAGATGGACACACTGCTCGACTCAGAGGAGCAGGCCAGGGTGCAGGGAAAGGACCAGCTTTGTAAACGGCACGACGAATACAAACAAGAAATTGACAAGCAAAGAGCTAAATACAAAGAGCTGAAAAATACAGGAATCGAGCTGAGGGAGAACTCAACGATCATGTCAAAAGAGGTAAAGGGATCAGGAGGATCAGTATTTCATTCCCCACACGCTGAGCATCCAGTCCTCCATTACCCACACGCTGAGCATCCAGTCCTCCATTACCCACACACTGAGGATCCAGTCCTCCATTACCCACACGCTGAGCATCCAGTCCTCCATTACCCACACGCTGAGCATCCAGTCCTCCATTATCCACACGTGAGCTTCCAGTCCTCTATTACTCACACGCTGAGGATCCAGTCCACCATTACCAACACACTGACCATCCAGTCCTCCATTATCCACACGCTGAGCATCCAGTCTTCCATTACCCACACTGAGGATTCAGTCCTCCATTACTCACACGCTGAGGATCCAGTCCTCCATTATCCACACGCTGAGCATCCAGTCCTCATTATCCACACGCTGAGGACCCAGTCCTCATTATCCACACGCTGAGCATCCAGTCCACCATTATCCACACGCTGAGCATCCAGTCCTCATTATCCACACGCTGAGGATCGATTCCTCCATTACCCACACGCTGAGCATCTAGTCCTCCATTACCCACACACTGAACATCCAGTCCTCCATTATCCACACGCTGAGCATCCAGTCCTCCATTACCCACACGCTGAGCATCCAGTCCTCATTATCCACACGCTGAGCATCCAGTCTTCCATTACCCACACTGAGGATTCAGTCCTCCATTACTCACGCTGAGGATCCAGTCCTCCATTATCCACACGCTGAGCATCCAGTCCTCATTATCCACACGCTGAGGACCCAGTCCTCATTATCCACACGCTGAGCATCCAGTCCTCCATTATCCACACGCTGAGCATCCAGTCCTCATTATCCACACGCTGAGGATCGATTCCTCCATTACCCACACGCTGAGGATCGATTCCTCCATTACCCACACACTGAACATCCAGTCCTCCATTACCCACACGCTGAGGATCCAATCCTCCATTACCCACACGCTGAGCATCCAGTCCTCCATTATCCACACGCTGAGCATCCAGTCCTCCATTACCCACACGCTGAGCATCCAGTCCTCATTATCCACACGCTGAGCATCCAGTCCTCCATTATCCACACGCTGAGCATCCAGTCCTCCATTATCCACACGCTGAGCTTCCAGTCCTCCATTACTCACACGCTGAGCTTCCAGTCCTCCATTACCCACACGCTGAGCTTCCAGTCCTCCATTACCCACACTGAGGATCCAATCCTCCATTACCCACACGCTGAGCATCCAGTCCTCCATTATCCACACGCTGAGGATCCAGTCCTCCATTACCCACACGCTGAGCTTCCAGTCCTCCATTACCCACACTGAGGATCCAGTACTCACGCTTAGGATCAAGTACTCCATTCCCCACACATTGAGGATCAAGTCCTCCATTACCCACACTGAGGATCCAGTCCTCCATTACCCACACTGAGGATCCAGTACTCCATTACCCACACTGAAGATCCAGTCCTCCATTACCCACACTGAGGATCCTGTCCTCCATTACCCACACTGAAGATCCAGTCCTTCATTACCCACACTGAGGATCCAGTCCTCCATTACTCACGCTGAGGATCCAGTCCTCCATTACTCACACATTGAGGATCCAGTCCTCCATTACCCACACACACGGAATGCAGTCCTCCATTACCCACACACTGGGAATCCAGTCCTCCATTACTCACACACTGGGAATCCAGTCCTCCATGACTCACACACTGGGAATCCAGTCCTCCATTACTCACACACTGGGAATCCAGTAATCCATTACCCACATGCTGAGGATCCAGTCCTCCATTACTCACGCACTGAGGATCCAGTCCTCCATCACCCACCCTCTGAGGATCCAGTCCTCCATTCCCCATACGCTGAGGATCCTGTAATCCATTACCCACACACTGAGGATCCTGTAATCCATTCCCAACACGCTGAGGACCCAGTACTCCATTACCCACACTCTGGGAATCCATTACTCACACACTGGGAATCCAGTCCTCCACTACTCACACACTGAGGATCCAGTCCTCCATTACCCACACGCTGTGGATCCAGTCCTCCATTACCCACACTCTGGGAATCCAATCCTCCATTACTCACACACTGTGAATCCAATCCTCCATTACTCACACACTGGGAATCCAGTCCTCCATTACCCACACGCTGAGGGTTGAGTCCTCCATTACCCACACTGGGAATCCAGTCCTCCATTACTCACACATTGATGATCCAGTGCTCCATTACTCACACTGGGAATCCAGTCCTCCATTACTCACACTGGGAATCCAGTCCTCCATTACTCACACTGGGAATCCAGTACTCCATTACCCACGCACTGAGGATCCAGTCCTCTATTACCCACACACTGGGAATCCAGTTCTCCATTACCCACATGCTGAGGATCCAGTTCTCCATTACCCACGCACTGAGGACCAAGTCCTCCATTACCCACATTGAGGATCCAGTCCTCCATTGCCCACACACTGGGAATCCAGTCCTCCATTACCCACACACTGGGAATACAGTCCTCCATTACTCACTCACTGAGGATCCAGTCCTCCATTACCCACACACTGAGGATCCAGTCCTCCATTACCCACACACTGGACATCCAGTCCTCCATTACCCACATGCTGAGGATCCTGTCCTCCATTACTCGCACACTGAGGATCCAGTCCTCCATCACCCACACGCTGAGGATCCAGTCCTCCATTCCCACACTGAGGATCCAGTCCTCCATTCCCCACACGCTGAGGATTCAGTCCTCCATTACCCACACGCTGAGCTTCCAGTCCTCCATTATCCACACGCTGAGGATCCAGTCCTCCATTACCCACGCACTGAGGATCCAGTCCTCCATTCCCACACTGAGGATCCAGTCCTCCATCACCCACACGCTGAGGATCCAGTACTCCATTCCCACACTGAGGATCCAGTCCTTCATTACCCACACTGAGGATCCAGTCCTCCATCACCCACACGCTGAGGATCCAGTACTCCATTCCCACACTGAGGATCCAGTCCTCCATTCCCCACACGCTGAGGATCCAGTCCTCCATTACCCACGCACTGAGGATCCAGTCCTCCATTCCCCACACGCTGAGGATCCAGTCCTCCATTACCCACACTCTGGGAATCCAATCCTCCATTACTCACACACTTGGAATCCAGTCCTCCATTACTCACACACTGAGGATCCAGTCCTTCATTACCCACACATTGAGGATCCAGTCCTTCATTACCCACACACTGAGGATCCAGTTCGCCATTACCCACATGCTGAGGATCCAGTCCTTCATTACCCACACTGAGGATCCAGTCCTCCATTCCCACACGCTGAGGATCCAGTCCTCCATCACCCACACACTGAGGATCCAGTCCTCCATTACCCACACACTGAGGATCAAGTCCTCCATTACCCACACACTGGGAATCCAGTCCTCCATTACCCACACGCTGGGAATACAGTCCTCCATTACTCACTCACTGAGGATCCAGTCCTCCATTACCCACACACTGAGGATCCAGTACTCCATTACCCACACACTGATGATCCAGTCCTCCATTACCCACGTGCTGAGGATCCTGTCCTCCATTACTCACACACTGAGGATCCAGTCCTCCATCACCCACACACTGAGGATCCAGTACTCCATTCCCACACTGAGGATCCAGCCCTCCATTCCCCACACGCTGAGGATCCAGTCCTCCATTATCCACACGCTGAAGATCCAGTCCTCCATTCCCCACACGCTGAGGATCCAGTACTCCATTCCCACACTGAGGATCCAGACCTCCATCACCCACACGCTGAGGATCCAGTACTCCATTCCCACACTGAGGATCTAGTCCTCCATTCCCCACACGCTGAGGATCCAGTCCTCCATTACCCATGCACTGAGGATCCAGTCCTCCATTCCCCACACGCTGAGGATCCAGTACTCCTTTCCCACACTGAGGATCCAGTCCTCCATCACCCACACGCTGAGGATCCAGTCCTCCATTATCCACACTCTGGGAATCCAATCCTCCATTACTCACACACTTGGAATCCAGTCCTCCATTACTCACACACTGAGGATCCAGTCCTTCATTTCCCACACACTGAGGATCCAGTCCTTCATTACCCACACACTGAGGATCCAGTACTCCATTCCCACACTGAGGATCCAGTCCTCCATCACCCACACACTGAGGATCCAGTCCTCCATTACCCACACTGAGGATCAAGTCCTCCATTACCCACATTGAGGATCCAGTCCTCCATTACCGACACACTGGGAATCCAGTCCTCCATTACCCACACGCTGAGGATCCAGTCCTCCATTACCCACACACTGGGAATCCAGTCCTCCATTACCCACACGCTGGGAATACAGTCCTCCATTACTCACTCACTGAGGATCCAGTCCTCCATTACCCACACACTGGGCATCCAGTCCTCCATTACCCACATGCTGAGGATCCTGTCCTCCATTACTCACACACTGAGGATCCAGTCCTCCATCACCCACACGCTGAGGATCCAGTCCTCCATTACTCACACACTGAGGATCCAGTCCTCCATTCCCCACACGCTGAGGATCCAGTCCTCCATTCCCCACACGCTGAGGATCCAGTCCTCCATTCCCCACACGCTGAGGATCCAGTCCTCCATTCCCCACACGCTGAGGATCCAGTACTCCATTCCCAAACTGAGGATCCAGTCCTCCATCACCCACATGCTGAGGATCCAGTACTCCATTCCCACACTGAGGAGCCAGTCCTTCATTACCCACACTCAGGATCCAGTCCTCCATCACCCACACGCTGAGGATCCAGTACACCATTACCCATGCACTGAGGATCCAGTCCTCCATTCCCCACACGCTGAGGATCCAGTACTCCATTCCCACACTGAGGATCCAGTCCTCCATCACCCACACGCTGAGGATCCAGTCCTCCATTACCCACACTCTGGGAATCCAATCCTCCATTAATCACACACTTGGAATCCAGTCCTCCATTACTCACACACTGAGGATCCAGTCCTTCATTTCCCACACACTGAGGATCCAGTCCTTCATTACCCACACACTGAGGATCCAGTTCGCCATTACCCACATGCTGAGGATCCAGTCCTTCATTACCCACACTGAGGATCCAGTCCTCCATCACCCACACGCTGAGGATCCAGTACTCCATTCCCACACTGAGGATCCAGTCCTCCATTCCCCACACGCTGAGCTTCCACTCCTCATTATCCACACGCTGAGGATCCAGTCCTCCATTATCCACACGCTGAGCATCCAGTCCTCCATTACCCACACGCTGAGCATCCAGTCCTCCATTAGCCACACACTGAGCATCCAGTCCTCCATTTTCCACACGCTGAGCTTCCAGTCCTCCATTACCCACACGCTGAGCATCCAGTCCTCCATTATCCTCACGCTGAGCTTCCAGTCCTCCATTACCCACGCACTGAGGATCCAGTCCTCCATTCCCCACATGCTGAGGATCCAGTCCTCCATTATCCACACGCTGAGGATCCACTCCTCCATTACCCACGCACTGAGGATCCAGTCCTCCATCACCCACACGCTGAGGATCCAGTCCTCCATTACCCACACTCTGGGAATCCAATCCTCCATTACTCACACACTTGGAATCCAGTCCTCCATTACTCACACACTGGGAATCCAGTCCTCCATTACCCACACGCTGAGGTTCCAGTCCTCCATTACTCACACTGGGAATCCAGTACTCCATTACCCACACGCTGAGGATCCAGTCCTCCGTTACTCACACACTGAGGATCCAGTCCTCCATTACCCACACGCTGAGCATCCAGTCCTCCATTACCCACACACTGGGAATCCAGTCCTCCATTACCCACACTGAGGATCCAGTCGTCCATTACCCACACGCTGAGGTGTCAGTCCTCCATTACTCACACTGGGAATCCAGTACTCTATTACTCACACGCTGAGCATCCAGTCCTCCATTACCCACACACTGGGAATCCAGTCCTCCATTACCCACACTGAGGATCCAGTACTCCATTACCCACACGCTGAGGTGTCAGTCCTCCATTACTCACACTGGGAATCCAGTACTCTATTACTCACACGCTGAGCATCCAGTCCTCCATTACCCACACACTGGGAATCCAGTCGTCCATTACCCACACGCTGAGCATCCAGTCCTCCATTACCCACACACTGGGAATCCAGTCCTCCATTACCCACACTGAGGATCCAGTCGTCCATTACCCACACACTGAGGATCCAGTCCTCCATTACCCACACGCTGAGGATCCAGCCCTCCATTACCCACACTGAGGATCCAGTCCTCCATTACCCACACACTGGGCATCCAGTCCTCCATTACCCACACACTGAGGATCCAGTCCTCCATTTCCCACACGCTGGGAATCCAGTCCTCAATCACCCACACGCTGAGGATCCAGTCCTCCATTTACCACACACTGGGACTCCAGTACTCCATTCCCACACTGAGGATCCAGTCCTCCAGTACCCACACATTGAGGATCCAGTCCTGCATTACCCACATGCTGAGGATCCAGTCCTCTATTACCCACACGCTGAGGATCCAGTCCTCCATTCCCACACTGAGGATCCAGTCCTCCATTACCCACACGCTGAGGATCCAGTACTCCATTACCCACACAGTGAGGATCCAGTCCTCCATTACCCACACAGTGAGGATCCAGTCCTCCATTACCCACATTGGGAATCCAGTCCTCCATTACCCAAGCACTGAGGATCCAGTACTCCATTACTCACACTGAGCATCCAGTCCTCCATTAGTCACACTGAGGGTCCAGTCCTCCATTACCCACACGCTGAGGATCCAGTCCTCCATTACCCACACACTGGGAATCCAGTACTCCATTACTCACACGCTGAGGATCCAGTCCTCCATTATCCACACTGAGTATTCAGTTCTCCATTACCCACACGCTGAGGATCCAGTCCTCTATTACCCATACGCTGAGGATCCAATCCTCTATTACCCATACGCTGAGGATCCAGTCCTCTATTACCCATACGCTGATGATCCAGTCCTCTATTACCCACACAATGAGGATCCAGTCCTCAATTCCCACACGCTGAGGATCCAGTCCTCCATTACCCACACTGGGAATCCAGTCCTCCATTACTCACGCACTGGGGATCCATACTCCATTACCCACACACTGAGGATCCAGTCCTCTATTACCCACACACTGAGGATCCAGTCCTCCATTCCAACACACTGAGGATCCAGTCCTCTATTACCCACACGCTAAGGATCCAGTACTCCATTCCCACACTGAGGATCGAGTCCTCCATTACCCACACGCTGAGGATCCAGTCCTCCATTACCCACACATTGAGGATCCAGTCCTCCATTACTTACACACATGGGAATCCAGTTCTCCATTACCCACACAGTGAGGATCGAGTCCTTCATTACCCACACACTGAGGATCCAGTCCTCCATTCCCACACACTGAGGATCCAGTCCTCTATTACCCACACACTAAGGATCCAGTACGCCATTCCCACACTGAGGATCGAGTCCTCCATTACCCACACACTGAGGATCCAGTACTCCATTACCCACACACTGGGAATCCAGTCCTCCATTACCCACACTGAGTATTCAGTTCTCCATTACCCACACGCTGAGGATCCAGTCCTCTATTACCCATACGCTGAGGATCCAGTCCTCTATTACCCATACGCTGAGGATCCAGTCCTCTATTACCCATACGCTGATGATCCAGTCCTCTATTACCCACACAATGAGGATCCAGTCCTCAATTCCCACACGCTGAGGATCCAGTCCTCCATTACCCACACTGGGAATCCAGTCCTCCATTACCCACACATTGAGGATCCAGTCCTCCATTACTCTCACACATGGGAATCCAGTCCTCCATTACCCACACAATGAGGATCCAGTCCTCTATTACCCACACGCTAAGGATCCAGTACTCCATTCCCACACTGAGGATCGAGTCCTCCATTACCCACATGCTGAGGATCCAGTACTCCATTCCCACACTGCGGACCCAGTACTCCATTACTCACACATTGAGGATCCTGTCCTCCATCACCCACATGCTGAGGATCAGTCCTCCATTACCCACACTGGGAATCCAGTTCTCCATTACCCACGCACTGGGGATCCAGTACTCCATTGCCCACAGACTGAGGATCCAGTACTCCATTACCTTCACACTGGGAATCCAGTACTCCATTACCCACACACTGGGAATCCTGTCCTCCATTACCCACACGCTGGGAATCCTGTCCTCCATTACTCACACGCTGAGGATCCAGTCCTCCATTACCCACACGCTGAGGATCCAGTCCTCCATTACTCACACGCTGAGGATCCAGTCCTCCATACCCACACACTGGGAATCCTGTCCTCCATTACCTACACACTGGGAATCCAGTCCTCCATTACTCACACGCTGAGGATCCAGTCCTCTATTACCCATACGTTGAGGATCCAGTTCTCCATTACCCACACTGAGGATCCAGTACTCCATTACCCACACGCTGAGGTTCCAGTCCTCCATTACTCACACAATGAGGATCCAGTCCTCCATTACCCACACGCTGAGGATCCAGTCCTCCATTACCCACACGCTGAGGATTCAGCCCTCCATTACCCACACTGAGGATCCAGTCCTCCATTACCCACACACTGGGCATCCAGTCCTCCATTACCCACACACTGAGGATCCAGTCCTCCATTTCCCACACGCTGGGAATCCAGTCCTCAATCACCCACACGCTGAGGATCCAGTCCTCCATTTACCACACACTGGGTCTCCAGTACTCCATTCCCACACTGAGGACCCAGTACTCCAGTACCCACACATTGAGGATCCAGTCCTGCATTACCCACATGCTGAGGATCCAGTCCTCTATTACCCACACGCTGAGGATCCAGTAATCCATTACCCACACAGTGAGGATCCAGTCCTCCATTACCCACATTGGGAATCCAGTCCTCCATTACCCAAGCACTGAGGATCCAGTACTCCATTACTCACACTGAGCATCCAGTCCTCCATTAGTCACACTGAAGATCCAGTTCTCCATTACCCACACACCGAGGATCCAGTCCTCTATTACCCACACGCTAAGGTTCCAGTACTCCATTCCCACACATTGAGGATCCAGTCCTCCATTACTTACACACATGGGAATCCAGTTCTCCATTACCCACACAGTGAGGATCGAGTCCTTCATTACCCACATGCTGAGGATCCAGTCCTCCATTACCCACACTGGGAATCCAGTCCTCCATTACTCACGCACTGGGGATCCATACTCCATTACCCACAGACTGAGGATCCAGTCCTCTATTACCCACACAATGAGGATCCAGTCCACCATTCCCACACACTGAGGATCCAGTCCTCTATTACCCACACGCTAAGGATCCAATACTCCATTCCCACACTGAGGATCGAGTCCTCCATTACCCACACACTGAGGATTCAGTACTCCATTACCTACACACTGGGAATCCAGTCCTCCATTACCCACACACTGGGAATCCAGTACTCCATTACTCACACGCTGAGGATCCAGTCCTCCATTATCCACACTGAGGATTCAGTTCTCCATTACCCACAGACTGAGGATCCAGTCCTCTATTACCCATACGCTGAGGATCCAGTCCTCTATTACCCATACGCTGATGATCCAGTCCTCTATTACCCACACACTGAGGATCCAGTCCTCAATTCCCACACGCTGAGGATCCAGTACTCCATTCCCACACTGAGGATCCAGTCCTCCATTACCCACACGCTGAGGATCGAGTCCTCCATTACCCACACACTGAGGATCCAGTCCTCCATTACCCACACATTGAGGATCCAGTCCTCCATTACTCTCACACATGGGAATCCAGTCCTCCATTACCCACACAATGAGGATCCAGTCCTCTAATACCCACACGCTGAGGATCCAGTACTCCATTCCCACACTGAGGATCGAGTCCTCCATTACCCACACACTGAGGATCCAGTCCTCCATCACCCACATGCTGAGGATCAGTCCTCCATTACCCACACTGGGAATCCAGTTCTCCATTACCCACGCACTGGGGATCCAGTACTCCATTACCCACAGACTGAGAATCCAGTCCTCCATTACCCATACACTGAGGATCCAGTACTCCATTACCTTCACACTGGGAATCCAGTCCTCCATTACCCACACACTGGGAATCCTGTCCTCCATTACCCACACGCTGAGGATCCAGTCCTCCATTACTCACACGCTGAGGATCCAGTCCTCCATTACCTACACACTGGGAATCCAGTCCTCCATTACTCACACGCTGAGGATCCAGTCCTCCATTACTCACACACTGAGGATCCCGTCCTCCATTACCTACGCACTGGGAATCCAGTCCTCCATTACTCACACGCTGAGGATCCAGTCCTCCATTACTCACACGCTGAGGATCCAGTCCTCCATTACCTACACACTGGGAATCCAGTCCTCCATTACTCACACGCTGAGGATCCAGTCCTCCATTACCCACAGACTGAGGATCCAGTCCTCCATTACCCACACTCTGAGGATCCAGTCCTCTATTACCCATATGCCGAGGATCCAGTCCTCTATTACCCATACGCTGAGGATCCAGTCCTCTATTACCCACACACTGAGGATCCAGTCCTCAATTCCCACACGCTGAGGATCCAGTACTCCATTCCCACACTGAGGATCCAGTCCTCCATTACCCACACGCTGAGGATCCAGTCCTCCATTACCCACACGCTGAGGATCGAGTCCTCCATTACCCACACATTGAGGATCCAGTCCTCCATTACTCTCACACATGGGAATCCAGTCCTCCATTACCCACACAATGAGGATCCAGTCCTCTATTACCCACACGCTAAGGATCCAGTACTCCATTCCCACACTGCGGACACAGTACTCCATTACTCACACATTGAGGATCCTGTCCTCCATCACCCACATGCTGAGGATCAGTCCTCCATTACCCACACTGGGAATCCAGTTCTCCATTACCCACGCACTGGGGATCCAGTACTCCATTGCCCACAGACTGAGGATCCAGTACTCCATTACCTTCACACTGGGAATCCAGTACTCCATTACCCACACACTGGGAATCCTGTCCTCCATTACCCACACGCTGAGGATCCAGTCCTCCATTACTCACACGCTGAGGATCCAGTCCTCCATTACCTACACACTGGGAATCCAGTCCTCCATTACTCACACGCTGAGGATCCAGTCCTCTATTACCCATACGCTGAGGATCCAGTTCTCCATTACCTACACACTGGGAATCCAGTACTCCATTACCCACACACTGGGAATCCTGTCCTCCATTACCCACACGCTGAGGATCCAGTCCTCCATTACCCACACTGAGGATCCAGTACTCCATTACCCACACGCTGAGGTTCCAGTCCTCCATTACTCACACAATGAGGATCCAGTCCTCCATTACCCACACACTGAGGATCCAGTCCTCCATTACCCACACGCTGAGGATCCAGCCCTCCATTACCCACACTGGGAATCCAGTCCTCCATTACTCACACGCTGAGGATCCAGTCCTCTATTACCCATACGCTGAGGATCCAGTTCTCCATTACCTACACACTGGGAATCCAGTACTCCATTACCCACACACTGGGAATCCTGTCCTCCATTACCCACACGCTGAGCATCCAGTCCTCCATTACCCACACTGAGGATCCAGTACTCCATTACCCACACGCTGAGGTTCCAGTCCTCCATTACTCACACAATGAGGATCCAGTCCTCCATTACCCACACACTGAGGATCCAGTCCTCCATTACCCACACGCTGAGGATCCAGCCCTCCATTACCCACACTGAGGATCCAGTCCTCCATTACCCACACACTGGGCATCCAGTCCTCCATTTCCAACACGCTGGGAATCCAGTCCTCAATCACCCACACGCTGAGGATCCAGTCCTCCATTTACCACACACTGGGTCTCCAGTACTCCATTCCCACACTGAAGACCCAGTACTCCAGTACCCACACATTGAGGATCCAGTCCTGCATTACCCACATGCTGAGGATCCAGTCCTCTATTACCCACACGCTGAGGATCCAGTACTCCATTCCCACACTGAGGATCCAGTCCTCCATTACCCACACGCTGAGGATCTAGTACTCCATTACCCACACAGTGAGGATCCAGTCCTCCATTACCCACATTGGGAATCCAGTCCTCCATTACCCACGCACTGAGGATCCAGAACTCCATTACTCACACTGAGCATCCAGTCCTCCATTAGTCACACTGAGGGTCCAGTCCTCCATTACCCACACGCTGAGGATCCAGTCCTCCATTATTCACACTGAAGATCCAGTTCTCCATTACCCACACACCGAGGATCCAGTTCTCCATTACCCACACAGTGAGGATCCAGTCCTCTATTACCCACACATTGAGGATCCAGTCCTCCATTACTTACACACATGGGAATCCAGTTCTCCATTACCCACACAGTGAGGATCAAGTCCTTCATTACCCACATGCTGAGGATCCAGTCCTCCATTACCCACACTGGGAATCCAGTCCTCCATTACTCACGCACTGGGGATCCATACTCCATTACCCACAGACTGAGGATCCAGTCCTCTATTACCCACACACTGAGGATCCAGTCCTCCATTCCCACACACTGAGGATCCAGTCCTCTATTACCCCCACGCAAAGGATCCAGTACTCCATTCCCACACTGAGGATCGAGTCCTCCATTACCCACACACTGAGGATCCAGTACTCCATTACCTACACACTGGGAATCCAGTCCTCCATTACCCACACACTGGGAATCCAGTCCTCCATTACTCACACGCTGAGGATCCAGTCCTCCATTATCCACACTGAGGATTCAGTTCTCCATTACCCACAGACTGAGGATCCAGTCCTCCATTACCCACAGACTGAGGATCCAGTCCTCCATTACCCACACGCTGAGGATCCAGTCCTCCATTACCTACACACTGCGAATCCAGTCCTCCATTACTCACACGCTGAGGATCCAGTCCTCCATTACCCACAGACTGAGGATCCAGTCCTCCATTACCCACACGCTGAGGATCCAGTCCTCTATTACCCATACACCGAGGATCCAGTCCTCTATTACCCATACGCTGAGGATCCAGTCCTCTATTACCCACACACTGAGGATCCAGTCCTCAATTCCCACACGCTGAGGATCCAGTACTCCATTCCCACACTGAGGATCCAGTCCTCCATTACCCACACGCTGAGGATCGAGTCCTCCATTACCCACACACTGAGGATCCAGTCCTCCATTACCCACACATTGAGGATCCAGTCCTCCATTACTCTCACACATGGGAATCCAGTCCTCCATTACCCACACAATGAGGATCCAGTCCTCTATTACCCACACGCTAAGGATCCAGTACTCCATTCCCACACTGAGGATCGAGTCCTCCATTACCCACATGCTGAGGATCCAGTACTCCATTCCCACACTGCGGACCCAGTACTCCATTACTCACACATTGAGGATCCAGTCCTCCATCACCCACATGCTGAGGATCAGTCCTCCATTACCCACACTGGGAATCCAGTTCTCCCTTAACCACGCACTGGGGATCCAGTACTCCATTACCCACAGACTGAGGATCCAGTCCTCCATTACCCACACACTGAGGATCCAGTACTCCATTACCTTCACACTGGGAATGCAGTACTCCATTACCCACACACTGGGAATCCTGTCCTCCATTACCCACACGCTGAGGATCCAGTCCTCTATTACCCATACGCTGAGGATCCAGTTCTCCATTACCTACACACTGGGAATCCAGTCCTCCATTACCCACACACTGGGAATCCTGTCCTCCATTACTCACACACTGAGGATCCAGTCCTCCATTACCCACACGCTGAGGATCCAGTCCTCTTTTACCCACACGCTGAGGATCCAGCTCTCCATTCCCACACTGATGATCCAGTCCGCCATTACTCACACGCTGAGGATCCAGTCCTCCACTACTCACACGCTGAGGATCCAGTCCTCCCTTCCCACACTGAGGATCCAGTCATCCATTCCCACACTGAGGATCCAGTCCTCTATTACCCACACACTGAGGATCCAGTCCTCCATTCCCACACACTGAGGATCCAGTCCTCTATTACCCACACGCTAAGGATCCAGTACTCCATTCCCACACTGAGGATCGAGTCCTCCATTACCTACACACTGGGAACCCAGTCCTCCATTACCCACACACTGGGAATCCAGTCCTCCATTACTCACACGATGAGGATCCAGTCCTCTATTACCCATACGCTGAGGATCCAGTCCGCCATTACTCACACGCTGAGGATCCAGTCCTCCACTACTCACACGCTAAGGATCCAGTCCTCCGTTCCCACACTGAGGATCCAGTCCTCCATTCCCACACTGAGGATCCAGTCCTCTATTACCCACACACTGAGGATCCAGTCCTCCATTCCCACACGCTGAGGATCCAGTACTGCATTCCCACACTGAGGATCCAGTCCTCCATTACCCACACACTGAGGATCGAGTCCTCCATTACCCACACACTGAGGATCCAGTACTCCATTACCTACACACTGGGAATCCAGTCCTCCATTACCCACACACCTGGAATCCTGTCCTCCATTACTCACACGCTGAGGATCCAATCCTCCATTACCCACACTGAGGATCCAGTCCTCCATTACCCACACGCTGAGGATCCAGTCCTCCATTACCCACACGCTGAGGATCCAGTACTCCATTACTCACACGCTGAGGATCCAGTACTCCATTCCCACACTGAGAATCCAGTCCTCCATTACCCACACGCTGAGGATCCAGTAATCCATTCCCACACTGAGGCTCCAGTCCTCCATTACCCACACACTGAGGATCCAGTAATCCATTCCCACACTGAGGCTCCAGTCCTCCATTACCCACACGCTGAGGATCCAGTACTCCATTACTCACACGCTGAGGATCCAGTACTCCATTCCCACACTGAGAATCCAGTCCTCCATTACCCACACGCTGAGGATCCAGTAATCCATTCCCACACTGAGGCTCCAGTCCTCCATTACCCACACGCTGAGGATCCAGTAATCCATTCCCACACTGAGGCTCCAGTACTCCATAACCCACACCCAGTACCTCTGCTTTCTGTGCTCACTGACTTGTATGATTTTCCATGAACAGGTTGACGAGAAGTTGAATGAACTGTCAGAGCAGATGGAAGAACTGGTGAAAAAGTGGGAGAAGCAGGAAGAACTATATGAGAAGGAGCTCTGGAAACAGGCACAGCTCAGAGACCTTGAACTGATGGCTGCCTGGTTGAGCTCCAGAGAGGGGCTTGTAACAAGCAACATTTTGGGGGTAAGACTGAGTTCCAGGCCCAGCATTCCTGGCTCTTGCTCGTTCCCTGGAAGATAACAGGAGACAGCAAGCAGGTTACCTGAGGCGTTTGCAATGAGGCGTGTAAAATGAGGGGTGAATACCTTGGACTCCAGGAACCAACTGGCCAGTCCTTTAGTTGACACTGTTAAAAATCAACCTGCTTGAATTCAAGTTATGTTCTATCAAACCTGTAAAATTGAACAGAGTGGGCCAATGTCTGAACCCATGTGTCAACCATGAATTCACAAAGGATGATACTGGAACTGAGTGGTTACAACCATCAGGAAAGATCGAACAGACTGGGGCATTTTTCTCTATAAAAGAGAAAGATGAGGGCATGCGTAATAAAGATCTTTATTTCGGAGATATAAAAGGCGTTGATGGAGTGGGAAGGGGCCCCTATTGGAGAGGCGAGGAGGAGTTGGGAGGGGAGTTGGAAGTCGGACTATGGGAAAAGGCGAAGAGAGTCAATTCATCCTCGTCATGTGCCAGGCTTAGCCTGATCCAGTTCAAGGTGGTTCATAGGGCTCACATGTCTGTGTCCCGGATGAGTAGGTTTTTTGAGGAAGTGGAGGATAAGTGTGGGCGGTGTGGGGGGTAACCTGCCGAACCACGGTACACATGTTCTGGGCATGTCCAAAGTTGAGGGGTTTCTGGCAGGGATTTGTGGACATGATGTCAGAGGTCCTGGAAGGGAGGGTGACTCCGAGTCCAGAAATGGCAATATTTGGAGTGTCGGAAGATCCGGGAGCCGGGGGTGGGGGGGGGTGGGGGGTGGTGGAGAGACTGATGTCTTGGCCTTTGCCTCCCTGTTGGCCTGGAGATGGATTTTGCTGGGATGGAGGGACTCGGAGCCTCCAAAGTCAGGAGTGTGGGTTAGTGACACGGCAGGGTTTCTCAGGCTGGAAAAGATTAAGTTCGCTTTGAGAGGTTCAATTCAGGGGTCTGCTCGGAGGTGGCAACCGTTCAACTTCATTCAGGAAAACTGAACGTCAGCAGTCAGAGGGGGAGGGAAAGGGAGGGGGAGAAAAATTAGAGGCATGGCAGTGTAAAATAAGAGACAGGGAATCTAATATGTGGATAGTTAGGAGCTAGGACGGGGGGTAGTTGGCTATGTTATTGTAATATTGTTGCGCGTATCGGGCCGCTAGGCTGTTTCGAAAGTTAATTTGTTAAACCATGAAAATTACAAATGCTTCAATAAAATGTTTTCTAAAATAAAAGATAAAGATCTTTAAAATTATGACGGTTGGCAGGTCGATGTAGATAAAAAGATGGATTTGGCCAATGTTGCAGCCCTCCGAGCTCAGAATTATCCAGTGTATCGTAGAATCAGAATTACCCAGTGTAAAACTCAGAATTACCTGGTGTATTGTAAACTTAGAAATACCCAGTGTATCGCAAACTCCGACTTATCCAGTGTATCGTAAACTCCGATTTACCCAGTGTATCGTAAACTCCGATTTACCCAGTGTATCGTAAACTCCGACTTACCCAGTGTATCGTAAATTTAGATTTTTCTAGTGTATTGTAAACGCAGAATTACCCGATGTATCGTAAACTCCAAATTACCCGTGCTTAGTAAACACCGAATTATCCAGTGTATCGTAAGGTAAGGTGTACCTATATGGACTTCAGTAAGGCCTTTGACAAGGTCCCTCATGGTAGACTAGTACAAAAGGTGAAGTCACACGGGATCAGGGGTGAGCTGGCAAGGTGGATACAGAACTGGCTAGGTCATAGAAGGCAGAGAGTAGCAATGGAAAGATGCTTTTCTAATTGGAGGGCTGTGACCAGTGGTGTTCCGCAGGGATCAGTGCTGGGACCTTTGCTGTTTGTAGTATATATGAATGATTTGGAGGAAAATGTAACTGGTCTGATTAGTAAGTTTGCAGACGACACAAAGGTTGGTGGAATTGCGGATAGCGATGAGGACTGTCGGAGGATACAGCAGGATTTAGATTGTTTGGAGACTTGGGCGGCGAGATGGCAGATGGAGTTTAATCTGGACAAATGTGAGGTAATGCATTTTGGAAGGTCTAATGCAGGTAGGGAATATACAGTGAATGGTAGAACCCTCAAGAGTATTGAAAGTCAAAGAGATCTAGGAGTACAGGTCCACAGGTCATTGAAAGGGGCAACACAGGTGGAGAAGGTAGTCAAGAAGGCATACGGCATGCTTGCCTTCATTGGCCGGGGCATTGAGTATAAGAATTGGCAAGTCATGTTGTAGCTGTATAGAACCTTAGTTAGGCCACACTTGGAGTATAGTGTTCAATTCTGGTCGCCACACAACCAGAAGGATGTGGAGGCTTTAGAGAGGGTGCAGAAGAGATTTGCCAGAATGTTGCCTGGTATGGAGGGCATTAGCTATGAGGAGCGGTTGAATAAACTCGGTTTGTTCTCACTGGAACGAAGGAGGTTGAGGGGCGACCTGATAAGGTCTACAAAATTATGAGGGGCATAGACAGAGTGGATAGTCAGAGGCTTTTCCCTGGGGTAGAGGGGTCAATTACTAGGGGGCATAGGTTTAAAGTGAGAGGGGCAAGGTTTAGAGTAGATATACGAGGCAAGTTCTTTACGCAGAGGGTAGTGGGTGCCTGGAACTCGCTGCCGGAGGAGGTGGTGGAAGTAGGGACGATAGTGACATTTAAGGGGCATCTTGACAAATACATGAATAGGATGGGAATAGAGGGATACGGACCCAGGAAGTGTAGAAGATTGTAGTTTAGTCGGGCAGCATGGTCGGCACGGGCTTGGAGGGCCGAAGGGCCTGTTCCTGTGCTGTACATTTCTTTGTTCTTTGTTTGTAAACATTACCTGGTGAATCGTAAACTCAGAATTACCCGGTGTATCGTAAACTCAGAATTATCCGGTGTATCGTAAGCTCAACATTACCCGGCATATTGTAAACTCCGAATTATCCTCACTTTATTTTCTCCCTCCCAGGATTCTGTCAGTGAAGTGGAAGATTTAATCAAAAAGCACGAGGACTTTGAGAAGATGCTAGAAGCTCAGGATGAGAAGATTGGCCAACTGAAAAATGTGATAAAGGTCCGACATGCAGCATTGCTTCAACCCAAACCTCTACCTCCCCTTCGTAATGATGAGAATGATGACAGGGATCTGTTATTAACAATATGCTGAATGTACAGGGACATCAGGAGCTATTATTACTCTCCTTGTGTGTAATTTCAGACAGTTGTTTTGACTGTAACAGATGAAATTGTGTAATTTCAGACTGTTCTTTGACTGATTTCAGGGGGAAGGATTCCGGACAGAGTTGAACGCTAAGGAAAAAGAACGCAAAGTGGCTCGGGTTCCCTCCTTAAAAAGAAAAGCATTCTACAAAAAGCCAGCACCTTTGAGGATGCTTGGAAGGACCAATTCCGACATTGATAGGCCCCCAAAGTCCTGGTCCAAAGAGGTAGTCGTTAGCCCTGCCCCAAGGAGCCCCTCAACATCTGACCTATTCTTCTCTCCAGTCCGAAGGACTGCGAGCCCCCAGAGGGATGTAGATGTTGCCGCTGGCCTGAAACATGATGAAGAGGACAGGAGACGATCATTCGTCCAATCACCTTTGACACCAAAATCTTTCACTCTTCACAATTATGAAGTAGGAAGTCCAGAAAGGAGACCTTTAAATCCAATCCGGTCCAAACCTTCAGTCCCACCCAGATCCCTCTCCAGGCTTTCTTCTAGTGACGATTACTCCTTGAAGGTACAAGATCTAAACTCACCTACTAGAGAGAGCATCAGCAGAGAGACACCCACTAAATCACAATCTGTGCCCCAAAGCCCTCCACTCAACCCTTCTTCAACCCGCTCTGAAACCAGTCGGGATTCTTCCCAGCGTGATCCCCCTACAGCTCAGCCAGGACAAACCACAACATTGGTTGAAAGCTGCTCAGTAGTGTCCAGCCCAGTGGTGAAGCTGGGATCCGATGCATCTAGGATTGCCGATTCTCTAACGCTCATTGGATTTCAGGTCAGCCCTCCGCAATCGAATTCTACAGGCACACCAAAGAGTGAAAAGGTAGGAACACCGTTTGCTACAGCATTCCCAAATTTCTCGGGTATTTTAAATACATTTTACACTTGGTGTTAACTTTCTAAATTCCTCTGCATTCCTCTGTACTCTAAATTCATTAAAAAAAAACTCCGGTTTAGCTCAGTTGGCTGGACAGCTGGTTTGTGATGCAGAACAAGGCCAACAGCGTGGGTTCGATTCCTGTACCGGCTGAGGTTATTCATGAAGGCCCACCTTCTCAACCTTGCCCCTCACTTGAGGTGTGGCAATCCTCAGGGTAAATCATCACCAGTCAGCTCTACCCCTCAAAGGGGAAAGCAGCCAATGGTCATCTGGGACTGTGGCTTTACTTTACTTTCTTCTTCTTTTTCGAAATACATTTAGAGTAGCCAATTCATTTTTTCCAATTAAGGGACAATTTAGCGTGGCCAATCCACCTAGCCTGCACATCTTTGGGTTGTGGGGGTGAAACCCACGCAAACACGGGGGAATGTGCAAACTCCACACGGACAGTGACGGCGGTCAAGGTCCAAGGAAATTTGGCAAATTGGTAAATAATGAGGATAACCTTAGATTACAGGAGGATAGAGATGTGTTGGTCAGATGGGCTGATAAGTTGCAAATGGAATTCAATCCGGATAAGTGTGAGGTGATGCACTTGGGCAGGTGTGTATTTACACTGGTCCCTTAAGGTAGCAGAGCAGGTGGGCTTGGTGATTAAGAAGTCATATGGTATAATTGCCTTTATTAGCCGAGGCATAGAGTTTAAGAGCAGAGAGGTTATGCCAGAACTGTATAAAACGTTGGTTAGGCCACAGCTAGAGAATTGTGTGCAGTTCTGGTATCCACATTATAGGAGGGATGTAATCACACTTGATACGGTGCAGAGGAGATTTACCAGGATGTTGCCTGGGCCAGAGAATTTTAACTATTAAGAGAGATTGGATAGACTGGGGTTATTTTCCTTGGAGCAGAGGAGACTGAGTGGGGACATGATTGAGATGTATAGAATTATGAGGGGTATGCATAGAGTAGACAGGAAGTAACTTTTCCCCTTGATGGAGGGATCAATGACCAGGGGGGCATAGATTTAAAGTAAGGGGCAGGAGGTTTAGAGGGAATGTGAGGAAAAACATTTTCACTGAGAGTGTAGTGGGAATCTGGAACTGCCTGCCTAAAAGATTGGAGGAGGCAGAGACCCTCATAACATTTAAGAAGTAGTTAGATGTGCAGTCGTGAAAGGTGCTATATAAATGGAAATTCATTCTTTCTTTCTCAGGTCACTCCACAATATCAGACTATGGAGGGCACACTCGACCGAAAGCACAGACTACACTCTGGAGGGACTAAGGTAGATACTAATGGAAAAGAGGGAGGATAAAGGGGGAGATCTACTTTCTATAGTACCACTTGGACTCACGGTCAAGTAATACACTGCCAGCTGCACAGTTACGCTCCCTGTCCAACAGTCCCAAAGCACTGTGACAGATTTCACATCCCTTGACAGCCCTCCGGAGCTGTAAGTGTTGGGTTCATATTTGGCAATTTGGGCTGAGGATATGTGCCTTTTTGGAGCTGGGCTGAGTCCCAGCCCAGCATGTTGGTCTCTTGCAAACAGTAATTGGAGGACACGTGCAGTCATCGGTCTGAGCTACACAGGAATTGAGATGGGGAATGAGAAGTGTCCAGAATGTCTGTCGCTAGTTTGCTTATTTTGAGACTGCCAGTCCTGTACAATTGTTATAGTGCCCCGGTAGCTCCTTGTTTAAACTGCAGCTGGTAGGAAGCCTGCTGTAGCCTTTTCCCTTCAGTAATCCTGCAATTGGCGCGTGGGCAGAAGATGGTGAACAATTATGGCTGGGCTAGAAGGTGATTGATTGTTGAGTGGAAATGTGGATTTGTGCAGCCAACACCTAAAAGCAGACCAAATGGTCATTATCTCATTGTTGTTTGTTGGACGTTACTGTCCACAGATTGGCTACTGCACATTTATACATAACACTTCAAAAGTGCTTAACTGGTTGAGCAGTTTTTTTAGAACACCCTGTGATACTGTTCAGATGCAAATTTGTTCTTTTTACTCTTAACTTTAATTTCATGTTTAGGCCGTCTCCAAAGCCTGGGCCACCTATTTTGTGATTCTGGAAGGACAAGCGCTCTGTTTCTACAAGAACAAGAGTGAGACTTTGACAGTAAGTTGTCATCTCCTGGCACCCACGACAGAGAATCAAGGCCTTTCTAAGAGAGTAGATTTTGCCCAGTTCAAAACTGATTTCATTATCAGTATTAATTCAACCTCGGAACAGAAGTACTCAACCGTTAGCCCGGCAGATAGAGGGGATGATAGTTGGTCTGATCAAACTGAGAGAGGATGATGCTGAGTGTCATGTGAGAGTACCTTTAAGAAATGGGGGTTTAAAAAATAGCTGTAGTGGATGTACCTTTAAGAAATGGGTGTTTATCAGTGATGTCAGAGTGTGGGTGGAGTTGGGCTGTCTGTCTGCTTTTACTTTCACTTTGGGCTCGCAGCTACAGGGTGTGTTTGGTTTTGTTTTAGATTTGGAGAAGCTGCGATCACAGCAAGGTGTATATGAATCTCTGCAAGCTTGTGAATGTTCATTTGGTGATTTCAAAGTGGTAACTGTTCTCAGTAGTGAAGTTAAACCTGATGTCTTTCTGTAAAAAGGGTTCTTTTTGTCTTATGGATGTTGCAAGGAAAGATTAAGAGTTACTTAGAGAGTACTGTATTCTTTGGGGGATTTATTGGTGTTGATAGTTATTAAGATGTTTACTGTGGGTTTATAAAGTGTTAACTGGTTTCATAAATAAACATTGTTTTAATTTAAAAGTACTGTTTCTGTTGCATCACACCTATAAGGTAGGCCTGTGTGCTCCCCATAACCCCAATCTATTAAAATTTGTGGGTCAGGTGAACTCCATGATACACTTTTTGGGGTTCTCTAAACCCTGGCCCATAACATGAGGATCAATCACTTTCAGATCAAGTGAAGCTCCCCGAACACTGTCCCATTGAACACTTCCAAGGCGGGGACAACACAGGTTAGATGCAGAATAAAGCTCCCTCTATACTTTGCCAATACAAAACACTGCCAAGTCAGGTACAGCGATGGTTAGATACTCAGTAAAGCTTCCTCTACAATTAACTATTTTCCTAATCACAGACGAGGCCTGCCTATTGCACTAATTTAAGTTTCTTTATTTGCAAATGGCATGGAGAACATTTCTAAGTTTGATATGTACTGGAAATGAATCCACAGCTTAGTGGGAGGCAGTCTCTGTGGAACTGTACCCCAGTGAGAGTCAGTGCCTGTGGAACTGTTCCCAGTGAGAGTCAGTGCCTGTGGAACTGTATGCCAGTGAGAGTCAGTGCCTGTGGAACTGTACCCAGTGAGAGTCAGTGCCTGTGGAACTGTATGCCAGTGAGAGTCAGTGCCTGTGGAACTGTTCCCAGTGAGAGTCAGTGCCTGTGGAACTGTTCCCAGTGAGAGTCAGTGCCTGTGGAACTGTATGCCAGTGAGAGTCAGTGCCTGTGGAACTGTTCCCAGTGAGAGTCAGTGCCTGTGGAACTGTTCCCAGTGAGAGTCAGTGCCTGTGGAACTGTTCCCAGTGAGAGTCAGTGCCTGTGGAACTGTTCCCAGTGAGAGTCAGTGCCTGTGGAACTGTATGCCAGTGAGAGTCAGTGCCTGTGGAACTGTACCCTAGTGAGAGTCAGTCTCTGTGGAACAGTTCCCAGTGAGAGTCAGTGCCTGTGGAACTGTATGCCAGTGAGAGTCAGTGCCTGTGGAACTGTACCCAGTGAGAGTCAGTGCCTGTGGAACTGTATGCCAGTGAGAGTCAGTGCCTGTGGAACTGTTCCCAGTGAGAGTCAGTGCCTGTGGAACTGTTCCCAGTGAGAGTCAGTGCCTGTGGAACTGTTCCCAGTGAGAGTCAGTGCCTGTGGAACTGTTCCCAGTGAGAGTCAGTGCCTGTGGAACTGTATGCCAGTGAGAGTCAGTGCCTGTGGAACTGTTCCCAGTGAGAGTCAGTGCCTGTGGAACTGTTCCCAGTGAGAGTCAGTGCCTGTGGAACTGTTCCCAGTGAGAGTCAGTGCCTGTGGAACTGTATGCCAGTGAGAGTCAGTGCCTGTGGAACTGTTCCCAGTGAGAGTCAGTGCCTGTGGAACTGTTCCCAGTGAGAGTCAGTGCCTGTGGAACTGTTCCCAGTGAGAGTCAGTGCCTGTGGAACTGTATGCCAGTGAGAGTCAGTGCCTGTGGAACTGTACCCTAGTGAGAGTCAGTCTCTGTGGAACCTGTACCCCAGTGAGAGTCAGTGCTTGTGGAACTGTACCCTTGTCAGAGATAATGCCTTCAGGGGAGCAGATTAGAACATAAGACGGCATCCAGCATGTTTGACTATTTATCGCCTTTATGCACCTTGTGTCTGCGTGCTGTGGTATCCTGCCCCTTTATACAATCACTATCTAAGCTATATGTCACATTTTCCCCCTTTAAGCACTCACTGTCAAAGTTGTTTGTGACACCCTGCCATCCTTATCCACACCCTGTCTAAGTTGTGTCTGTTCTCAAGTCCTTTTTAAGCGGTTCTTCTCTGTATGACATCTTGCTTCCATAAACACCCATCTGAGTGTCAGTTGCGGCTTAAGTGGTAGAAATCTCACCTCTGAGTCGCAAGGTTCTGAATTCATGTCCCACTCCAGTGTTGAGTACAAAAATCAAGGCTGACACTCCAGTGTATTAGTGCGGCAGTGCTGCACTGTCAGAGATCTTTCAGATGAGTTGCTAAACTGAGGCCCCATCTGCCAACTTGGGTGGAGCTCAAAGATCCCATGTCACTGATGCACTGTCAATTACTACGAGACGGGAGTAGCGAATAATCGAGGCTTTATTAAGCAGAGATGTGTGGCCTCCTGCAGCTGCTACCAGAATTAAAGCAGCTCGGGTGTGCACACACATTTATACTCCGCCTACTAGGCGGAGCCAGCAGGCAGGGATTTACCCCCGTACCTATAGTACAGGGGCCTTACCGTATCACCTCTAATAATCATCATTACAATTACTATACAATCACATTCACCTCCTGTTAAAAAAGAGTCCAGTGGGGGTGGTGGAAAAATTTACAGTTTGGTTGAAAAATTTACGGGTTCAGGCGACATTTACAAGTTCAGCCGGTCGGGTGCCTTGATCCTCCGCTGTGATCGCCTCGGTCCCGGTGGTGATGCGGGTGCCGACTTGATCGCCTGCGACTCCGGGAGTGTGTTATCCTCGTCTTCATCTACGGGTGGAACCAGTGGGAGGAAGGATCATCCTGGGGCGGGGGCTGTGGTGAGGTGCGCTGGGGGGAGGGGGAATGGCACTGGAGCAATCGGAGGGGGTGGTGTCGGGTGGTGGGTGGGGACCCAGCTGGTGCCAGGTCCAGGAGGGAGACTGTGTCCAGGCGCCCGCCGGGGTATGCCACGTAGGCGTACTGCGGGTTTGCGTGCAGCAGTTGTACCCTTTCGACCAACGGGTCTGCCTTGTGGATCCGCACGTGTTTGCGGAGGAGTACGGGTCCAGGAGCTGCCAGCCACGTTGGGAGTGAAACCCCGGAAGTAGACTTCCTGGGGAAGACAAGGAGACGTTCAGGGGGGGTTTCATTAGTTGCAGTGCAGAGTAGTGATCGGATGGAGTGGAGCACGTCGGGGCGGACCTCCTGCCACGGGAGACCGGGAGATTTTTAGACCGCAGGGTCAGCAGGACGGCCTTCCAGCCCGTCCCATTCTCCCTCTCCACCTGCCCGTTTCCCCGGGGGTTGTAGCTGGTCGTCCTGCTCGAGGCAATGCCCTTGCTGAGCAGGAACTGACGCAGCTCATCACTCATAAAGGAGGATCCCCGGTCGCTGTGGACGTAGGTGGGGAAACCGAACAGTGTGAGGATGCTGTGGAGGGCTTTAATGACTGTGGCAGATGTCATATCGGGGCATGGGCTGGCGAAGGGGAAGCGGGAGTACTCATCGACCACGTTCAGGAAGTACGTGTTTCGGTCGGTGGAGGTGAAGTAGATTAAAGTGACTGACACTTAACTGCCAACCAGTTATGTGAGTGGGTGGGGCAGCCCTTGTTAACCTACACTGCACAATACTAGCTTAATTTAAATTAATTTACCAGCAATACTAGCCACAATACTGGCCCTTTGAAGTCCATGCTGAGGTGTTCAAATGGGTGGGAGGCCTTCACCAGGTGTGCTCGATCTGGCCGGTAGAAGTGCGGCTTGCACTCTGCGCAGACTTGGCAGTCTCTGGTGATAGCCCTGACCTCCCCAATGGAGTAGGGTAGGTTGCGGGCCTTTATGAAGTGAAAGAACCGGGTGACCCCTGGGTGACAGAGACGATCGTGTAGGGCCCGGAGTCAGTCCACTTGTACGCTGGCACATGTACCTCGGGATAGGGCACCGGGGGGGCTCGTTGAGCTTCCCGGGGGGATACAAGATCTCATAATTGTAGGTGGAGAGCTCGATCCTCCACCTTAAGATTTTATCATTTTTGATCTTGCCCCGCTGTGTATTATTGAACATGAAGGCAACCGACCGTTGGTCAGTGAGGAGAGTTAATCTCCTGTCGGCCAGGTAATGCCTCCAATGCCGCACAGCTTCCACGATGGCTTGGGCCTCCTTTTCGACAGAGGAGTGCCAAATTCTGGAGGCATGGAGTGTGCGGGAAAAGAATGCCATGGGTCTGCCTGCCTGGTTGAGGGTGACGGCCAGAGCGACGTCCGATGCATCGCTCTCGACCTGAAAAGGGAGGGACTCGTCGACCGCGTGCATCGTGGCCTTGGGGATGTCTGCCTTGATGCGGTTGAAGGCCTGGTGGGCCTCAGCCGTCAGGGGGAAAACTGTGGCGTGAATGAGTGGGCGGGCCTTGTTTGCATAGTTAGAGACCCACTGGGCTTAATAGGAGAAAAACCCCATGCAGCTTTTCAGGGCCTTGGGGCAGTGGAGGAGGGGGAGTTCCATAACGGAGCGCATGCGGTCGGGGTCGGGCCCTATGATGCACTAAGCGTCAAGAACCACAAAGACATGTGAGACTTTAACCAAGGCTTTAATACACTACATAGGAAGCTTACCCGACACAGACGACCCCAGACAAAATGGGTCAGGTCTCAGAAGCTGGGTCTTATACCTAACTCCCGGGGGAGTGGCCAAGGCGGAGCTCTCCGTGGCCAGGTCAGGTTACATACAGGTGACCGAACCTCTACAGAGCTACAGTACAATACACAGTACAATACACAGGATTACAGGGCCACGTTACACACAACTATTATATAACTATGTACAATGCTAGGGAAGTACAGTGGTGTATCACCACACACTAGAACTCCGTTTTCCACAACATAGCCAAGGATGGTTAAGCGGTTGGTGCGGAACACGCACTTCTCCTTATTGTACGTGAGGTTAAGGAGTTTGGCAGTGTGGAGAAATTTGAGACGGTTAGTGTCGTGCTCCTGCTGGTCGTGGCCGCAGATGGTGACGTTATCTAGATACGGGAAGGTGGCCCGCAGCCCGTACCGGTCAACCATTCGGTCCATCTCCCGTTGGAAGACCGAGACCCCATTAGTGATGCCGAAAGGAACCCTAAGGAAATGGTAAAGGCGGCCATCTGTTTCGAACGCAGTGTATTGGTGGTCCGTCTTGCAGATGGGGAGCTGGTGGTAGGCAGCTTTCAGGTCCACTGTAGAAAAGACCCGGTACTGTACAATCTGATTGACCATATCAGATATGCGTGGGAGGGGGTAACGCGTCGAGCTGCCTGTACCGACTGATGGTTTGACTGTAGTCAATGACCATCCTGTGTTTCTCCCCAGTCTTAACAACTACCACTTGGGCTCTCCAGGGGCTCCAGACACAGCTAAGAGTGAGTTTGGGAATTTGAATCGAGGTGGGAATTGAATTGAATCAGTAAGGCAGCTCCTTTTAAATTTCAGAAGTTTAAATTAATTTATATTAAGCTAGTATTGTGCAGTGTAGGTTAACAAGGGCTGCCCCACCCACTCACATAACTGGTTGGCAGTTACGTGTCAGTCACTTTATTCTACTTTGATCTAAAAGCAGGTGGGGGAGGGGAGTCAATTCAGGACAGTTTAAAAAGAGCCACTTGTAAACTCACTCCCAGTGAGTTCTCCCAGTGAGCCAGAGAGAAGACAGAGCCAGGAGTGAGACACAGCTAAGAGTGAGTTTGGGAAATTGAATCGAGGTGGGAATTCGAAGCAGGGTGGGGAGGAAGTGCTTTTTATCCCTGGTAAGTAGTGTTTCTGTTTTTCTGTTTCTTTTCATTGGTATATTTATTTATTTTTTTCTTCGTTGTTTATTTATTTAAATTTTGGGGGGGGAAATTGAAATTGTTGAAGTTAACCGAAGGTTTAAGACATGGCAGGAGATCTCAGACCCGTGTCATGCTCCTCGTGTGCGATGTGGGAGCTCAGGGATACGTCCACTGTCCCTGGTTCCTTCACATGCAAGAAGTGTGTCCAGTTGCAGCTCCTGTTAGACCGCTTGACGGCTCTGGAGCTGCGGATGGACTCACTTTGGAGCGTCTGCAATGCTGAGGACGTCGTGGATAGCACGTTTAGCGAGTTGGTCACACCGCAGGTGAAAGGTACTGAGGGAGATAGTAAATGGGTGACCAAAAGACAGAGCAAGAGTAGGAAGGCAGTGCAGGTGTCCTCTGCGGTCATCTCCCTGCAAAACAGATATACCGCTTTGGATACTGTTGAGGGAGATGGCTCACCAGGGGAAGGCAGCAGCAGCCAGGTTCATGGCACCGTGGCTGGCTCTGCTGCGCAGCTGGGCAGGAAGAAGAATGGCAGGGCTATAGTGATAGGGGACTCAATTGTAAGGGGAATAGACAGGCGGTTCTGCGGACGCAATCGAGACTCCAGGATGGTATGTTGCCTCCCTGGTGCAAGGGTCAAGGATGTCTCGGAGCGGCTGCAGGACATTCTGGGGGGGGGGGGGGGGGGGGGGGGGTGAACAGCCAGCTGTCGTGGTGCACATACGCACCAACGATATAGATAAAAAACGGGATGAGGTCCTACAAGCTGAATTTAGGGAGCTAGGAGTTGAACTAAAAAGTAGGACCTCAAAGGTAGTAATCTCAGGATTGCTACCAGTGCCACGAGCTAGTCAGAGTAGGAATGTCAGGATAGAGAGGATGAATACGTGGCTCGAGAGATGGTGCAAGAGGGAGGGATTCAAATTCCTGGGACATTGGAACCAGTTCTGGGGGAGGTGGGACCAGTACAAACCGGACGGTCTGCACCTGGGCATGACTGGAACCGATGTCCTAGGGGGGGTGTTTGCTAGAGCTGTTGGGGAGAGTTTAAACTAATGTGGCAGGGGGATGGGAACTGATGCAGGAAGTTGGAAGGTAGTAAAACAGGGACAGAAATAAAAGGCAGTAAGGGGGAAAGTGTAAGGCAGAGAAGCCATAGTCAAAAATCAAAAAGGGCGACAGTACAAGGTACAGTGACTGAGGGGAGCTCAGTGAATAGGACCAGGAATACTAAAATAAATAAAACAGGAAGTGAAAACATTAATGGTAAGCGACGCGGCAGGTTGTTACAGGAAGATATGGGTTCGACGACAAGGAAAATTAGGAGAAAGGTTAAGAGGAAATATAACTTAGGAGAGGTTACTGATCGAGGTGTTAAGATTCAGAACAGAGGTAAAAAAGCCAACATAAGTGTACTTTACCTGAATGCTCGTAGTATTCGGAATAAGGTAAATGAGTTGATGGCGCAAATCATCGTGAATGACTATGATTTAGTGGCCATTACTGAAACATGGTTAAAGGATGGTCACGACTGAGAGTTAAATATCCAAGGGTATCAAACCTTTCGGAAGGACAGAGTGGATGGTAAGGGAGGTGGTGTAGCTCTGTTATTTAAGGATGACATCCGGGCAACAGTAAGGGATGACATCGGTACTATGGAGGATAAGGTTGAATCCATTTGGGTGGAAATCAGGAATAGTAAGGCGAAAAAGTCACTGATAGGAGTAATCTATAGGCCACCAAATAGTAACATTATGGTTGGGCAGGCAATAAACAAAGAAATAACAGATGCATGTAGAAATGGTACAGCAGTTATCATGGGGGATTTTAATCTACATGTCGATTGGTTTAACCAGGTCGGTCAAGGCAGCCTTGAGGAGGAGTTTATAAGAATGTATCCGCGATAGTTTCCTAGAACAGTATGTAATGGAACCTACGAGGGAACAAGCGGTCCTAGATCTGGTCCTGTGTAATGAGACAGGATTGATTCAGGATCTCATAGTTAGGGATCCTCTCGGAAGGAGCGATCACAATATGGTGGAATTTAAAATACAGATGGAGGGTGAGAAGGTAAAATCAAGCACTAGAGTTTTGTGCTTAAACAAAGGAGATTACAATGGGATGAGAGAAGAATTAGCTAAGGTAGACTGGGAGCAAAGACTTTATAGTGAAACAGTGGAGAACCTTCCAAGTGATTTTTCACAGTGCTCAGCAAAGGTTTATACCAACAAAAAGGAAGGGCGGTAAAAAGAGGGAAAATCGACCGTGGATATCTAAGGAAATAAGGGAGAGTATCAAATTGAAGGAAAAAACATACAAAGTAGCAAAGATCAGTGGGAGACTAGAGGACTGGGAAATCTTTAGGGGGCAACAGAAAGCTACTAAAAAAGCTATAAAGAAGAGTAAGATAGATTACGAGAGCAAACTTGCTCAGAATATAAAAAGACAGTAAATATTTCTACAAATATATAAAACAAAAAAGAGTGGCTAAGGTAAATATTGGTCCTTTAGAGGATGAGAAGGGAGATTTAATAATGGGAGATGAGGAAATGGCTGAGGAACTGAACAGGTGTTTTGGGTCGGTCTTCACAGTGGAAGACACAAATAATATGCCAGTGATAGAAATGAGGCTATGACAGGTGAGGACCTTGAGAGGATTGTTATCACCAAGGAGGTAGTGATGGGCAAGCTAATGGGGCTAAAGGTAGACAAGTCTCCTGGACCTGATGGAATGCATCCCAGAGTGCTAAAAGAGATGGCTAGGGAAATTGCAAATGCACTAGTGATAATTTACCAAAATTCACTAGACTCTGGGGTGGTCACGGCGGATTGGAAATTAGCAAACGTGACACCACTGTTTAAAAAAGGAGGTAGGCAGAAAGCGGGTAATTATAGGCCAGTGAGCTTAACTTAGGTAGTAGGGAAGATGCTGGAATCTATCATCAAGGAAGAAATAGCGAGGCATCTGGATGGAAATTGTCCCATTGGGCAGGCGCAGCATGGGTTCATAAAGGGCAGGTCGTGCCTAACTAATTTAGTGGAATCTTTTGAGGACATTAACAGTGCGGTAGATAACGGGGAGCCAATGGATGTGGTATATCTGGATTTCCAGAAAGCCTTTGACAAGGTGCCACACAAAAGGTTGTTGCATAAGATAAAGATGCATGGCATTAAGGGGAAAGTAGTAGCATGGATAGAGGATTGGTTAATTAATAGAAAGCAAAGAGTGGGGATTAATGGGTGTTTCTCTGGTTGGCAATCAGTAGCTAGTGGTGTCCCTCAGGGATCAGTGTTGGGCCCACAACTGTTCACAATTTACATATATGATTTGGAGTTGGGGACCAAGGGCAATTTGTCCAAGTTTGCAGGCGACACTAAGATAAGTGGTAAAGCAAAAAGTGCAGAGGATACTGGAAGTCTGCAGAGGGATTTGGATAGGATAAGTGAATGGGCTAGGGTCTGGCAGATGGAATACAATGTTGACAAATGTGAGGTTATCCATTTTGGTAGGAATAACAGCAAAAGGGATTATTATTTAAATGATAAAATATTAAAACATGCTGCTGTGCAGGGAGACCTGGGTGTGCTAGTGCATGAGTCGCAAAAAGTTGGTTTTCAGGTGCAACAGGTGATTAAGAAGGCAAATGGAATTTTGTCCTTCATTGCTAAAGGGATGGAGTTTAAGACTAGGGAGGTTCTGCTGCAATTGTATAAGGTGTTAGTGAGGCCACACCTGGAGTATTGTGTTCAGTTTTGGTCTCCTTACTTGAGAAAGGACGTACTGGCACTGGAGGGGGTGCAGAGGAGATTCACTAGGTTAATCCCAGGGCTGAAGGGGTTGGATTACGAGGAGAGGTTGAGTAGACTGGGACTGTACTCGTTGGAATTTAGAAGGATGAGGGGGGATCTTATAGAAACATATAAGATTATGAAGGGAATAGATAGGATAGATGCGGGCAGGTTGTTTCCACTGGCGGGTGAAAGCAGAACTAGGGGGCATAGCCTCAAAATAAGGGGAAGTAGATTTAGGACTGAGTTTAGGAGGAACTTCTTCACCCAAAGGGTTGTGAATCTATGGAATTCCTTGCCCAGTGAGGCAGTAGAGGCTCCTTCATTAAATGTTTTTGAGATCAAGATAGATAGTTTTTTGAAGAATAAAGGGATTAAGGGTTATGGTGTTCGGGCCGGAAAGTGGAGCTGAGTCCACAAAAGATCAGCCATGATCTCATTGAATGGTAGAGCAGGCTCGAGGGGCCAGATGGCCTACTCCTGCTCCTAGTTCTTATGTTCTTATGTTGCTGGCCTCAATGATGCCTTCCCGCAGCAGCCGCTGCACCTCCGACCTGATGAAGGTCCTGTCCTGGGCACTGTACCGTCTGCTCCTGGTGGCGACGGGTTTGCAATCCAGGGTGAGGTTTGCAAACAGGGAAGGTGGGTCGACCTTGAAGGGTCGTGAGGCCGTATATGGTGAGGGGTGGTAGGGGTCCACCGAATTTTAGAGTTAGGCTTTGGACGTTGCACTGGACGTCCAGGTCGAGTAACAGGGCAGCGCAGAGGTTGGGGAGGACGTAGAGTCCGAAGTTGCTGAACTCTAAGCCCTGGACGGTGAGGCTGGCGATGCAGTACCCCCGGATTTCCACGGAATGGGATCCGGAGGCCAGGGAGATTCTCTGGGTAACTGGGTGTACCACTAGGGAGCAGCGCCTTACCGTATCGGGGTGGATGAAGCTTTCCGTGCTCCCGGAGTCAAGAAGGCAGGAAGTCTTGTGCCCATCGACTTTCACCGTCGTCGTCGCGGTTGCGAGGTTGTGACTGGTCGAGCGTGATGGAGGTGAGCTGCGGCTGGTGCTGGTAGGCCCAGGGCTGGTCGGCGTTGGTGGCAGGCGATGAACGGCCAGATGAAATTCCCGACGAGCAGGGATCCTAAGGTGCCGTCCAAAATGGCGGCAAAGATGGCGGGCGACGTTAAAGATGGCGGCGCCCATAGGCCGCACGTGGTCTGCTGGGAGGAAGATGGCGGTGCCCACGGGCCACATGTGGTCTGCGGGGACGAAAATGTCGGCGCCCACGGGTTGCACATGGGGGTGTAGGAACGCTGGGGCTAGGAACTGCAGCAATCGATCGGGCCTGGCACACCGCAGCAAAATGTCCCTTCTTTCCGCAGGTCTTACAGGTTGCACACCGCGCCGGGCAGCGCTGTCAGGGTTGTTTGGTCTGCCCGCAGAAGTAGCATTTGGGCCCCCCGGGGTTGGCTGGCTGCCGCGCGGCGCTGGCTTGGGGTGAGTTGGGGGCGGTAGCTCATGCTGGTGGGGCCCACGATGTCCATGAGGGTGCCATGCGGTCGGGGGCGTACAACTGTACGTTACGGGAAGCTATTGTTGGTGAGCTCGTGCGCTGTCTGGTCGCCGCGAGGCCGAGCATACCCCCTTCTAATAGATGCTGCCGGATGTACGCCGGCCCCATGCCCGTAACAAAAGTGTCCCTGATTAAATGTTCCGTATGTTCGACTGCCGAAACTGCCTGGCAATCACAGTTCCTCGCCAGGATGTGCAGGGCACGCCAGAAATCGCCTAAGGACTCACCGGGGAGTTGCCGTCTCGTGGACAGGAGGTGCCTGGCGTAGAGTTTGTTGGTCGGCCAAATATAATGTCCTTCAGAAGCTCCATTGCTTCAGTGTAAGTGGGCGCATCCTGGATAAGGGGAAAAATATCGGAGCTCACCCGTGAGTACATGACCTGGAGCTTCTGTGCGTCAGAGGGTTGTTCAGTCGATGAGCTGAGGTAGCTTTCGAAGCAAGCTAGCCAGTGGTCGAAGGCCGACGTGGCGTTGGCTGCTTGAGGGTGCAGCTGAAGGCGATCAGGCTTGATACGAAGTTCCATCGCTGTAATGTCTCTGCTTAATAAATTGATGCACTATCAATTACTACGAGACGAGAGTAGAGCGTAATCGAGGCTTTATTAAGCAGAGATGTGTGGCCTCCTGCAGCTGCTACCAGAATGAAAGCAGCTCGGGTGTGCACACACATTTATACTCCGCCTACTAGGCGGAGCCAGCAGGCAGGGATTTACCCCGTACCTATAGTACAGGAGCCTTACTGTATTACCTCTAATAATCATCATTGCAACTACTAGACAATCAGTGGTGATTACCACAGTGGAATTATCCCTAGTGTCATAGTTAATATTTATCCATCAATCAACATCACAAATAAAAGGATTACCTGGTCATTATCCCATTACTGTCTGTGGGAGCTTGCTGAGTGTCAATTAGCTGCTCTTGTGTGGCAGCACAGCCCTTTTAAGGAGGTGGGCTCATGGGCGACATGACATGGTCTGAGCCAATCGCTCACGAGTGCACGCACCCTGGCCAATAACGTGCCAACGTGTTGCCGGAGCTGGGAGGTGAACACCTATACATAGTTACTCCGCTCCAATATTGTGCCTTTGGTCTTTCTTAATAAACCCCTTTTGGTTTACACCATACATAGCTTGTAAATCTCGAGCCAGCACACTGTGTTTCCCACATTGCACTTCAAAAGTACTTTATTGGGTGTAAAACACTTTGCAATGTCCAGTGGTTGCGAAATGCACTGTATAAAAGCAAGCCTTTATTTCTTAGCTTTGGGTGATGTCTGGTCCCATTTAAGAACTCCCTGTCTGTGTTGTTTAGCTTCCTTTAAACACCCAAGGACTAGGCTCTGTGTATTGACCTGTTCCCTTTAAGCATACCCTGACTAAGCATTGTGTGTTCCCCTTGCTGTCTGTAGGATTCCCCATGCTCTCCACCTCTCAGCGTCGTTGATGCAAGATGTGAGGCAGCTGCCGATTACTGGAAGAAGGAGCACACTTTCCGTTTATGGTATGTAACATCAGCTGAACGAAGAGAAGCAAGCATTACTCGGTGTGGAAGGATGTGTCACAGTGTGCCCCTGAGAGAACATTACGGAGAGAAGAAAGTCTGTTCCTAATCCTTACACAATCCAACTGTACCGATACACATCAGCCACTGGGATACAAAGTGAGCTCCCGGAGATTCACCAGAACTCTGCCCTTGTTCAAGCCAAGGGGAAGATGTTAATAAGTGAGGAGTTCACAATGTGTTCATTTGCTGCTGAAACCCTCAGCTATGCCTTTGTTACCTCCAGACCTAATTATTCCCATGCACTCCTGATCGGATTCATCGGTTCCACTCTCTAGGTTTGAAGTGATGCAAATCTCTGCTGCCCGTGTCCGAGTTCACACCAAGACCCATTCATCCATCCCCCTGTGCTCGCTGACCTATATTGGCTCCTTCAAATTTAAATTGTTTATCTGGTGATAATACATATACCCAGTAAGACTGTGTGTCTGTGAGAATCAGTACATACACCTGGATCTTGGTATGGTTGCTGTGTGAGGCTCTGCAGTGAACAATCTGAATGCAATCTGTTTCTCTAGGCTCAGTGACGAGGCTGAATATCTCTTCTCTGCTCCATCGAGCAAACTGATGGACGAGTGGATCCAGAAGATCAGGAACAATGCAGGTAACTGGGTTTGGGTGGGTGATCTTCTGCTGTCAATGTTCAGTGCCCTAAGCTTCTTTGTCTCTTTCTCCATTAAGATGCTTCTTAAAACCTATTCCTTTAAAAAGTCACCTCGCCTGGGATCTCCTTATGAAACTCGGTGTCTGGTCATGCTCTGTCTTGGGATATTTTATTATGTTAAAGGAGCTATATAAATGCAATTTGTTGTTGTTGGAAGGGTTTCATTTTGCCACATCTCAGAATGGCAGAAGCAAACAGGTATTTGCAATTGTTACATCCCTTTGAAACATCCCTGAGTGTTTTACAGAAGGGAAAATAACCTGCCAGTTGAGTGGTGGAAGAGGGTGAGGGCTGGCGACCATCAGGATAGGTGTAGAGGAGATTATTGAAGGATAGGGCGAACTGGCCAGAGTTTTCTCCTTATTTATTTATAAGATGTGAGTTTCACTGTCAAGGCCAGTATTTGTTGCCCATTCCTAATTTTCCTTGACAAGGTATTAGTGAGCTGCCATTTTGATGCTCTGCAGTCTGAGTGGTGTAGGGGCTCCCACAGTGCTGCTAGTTAGGGAGTTCCAGGATTTTGCTCACCTCGATGAAGGAATGGTGATATATTTTTGAAATCAGGATGGTGGATAACCTTGAGGAGAATTTGCAGGTGACAGTGTTTCCACCCATCTGCTGCCCTTGTTCTTCTAGTGGAAGAGTGCTGTTGAAGAAGCCTTGGCAAGTTTCTGCAGTGCATCTTTATATAGCACACATTACTGTCACTGTGCGCCAGTGCTGTATGGGGTGCCAATTAAGTGGGCTGCTTTATCCGGCATGATGTTGAACTTCTTGAGTATTGTTGGATCTGTATGTATCCAGGAAAGTGGAGGGTTTCCCCATCACATATGCCTCATAGAAAGTGGACAGGCTTTGGGGAGTTGGGAGGCACAATTCACAGCCTCTGACCTGGTCTTGTCGCCACAGTATTTATGTGACTGATCCAGTTAAGGTTCTGGTCAATGGTAAGCCCCCAGGATGTTGATGTTGGAAGATTGAGTGATGGTAGTGCTATTGAATGTCTAGGGAAAATGGTTAGATTCCCTGTTCCTGGGATATTGTCAGATTTAACAAATCCACATTGATTATTCCATGCTTCCTAAGTGACAATTTATCCCTTCTCTCAGAATTTATTCCAATAATATTCCCACAACTCAGGTTAGACTGGCTGTAATTATCGTCCTACCCGTGCTCCTTTTTTAAACAAGGGTATGTTAGTCATCCGTCCTTCAATCATCTGGCATTACACCTGTAACCAGTGAGGATTGGAAACGGATTGTCAGATCTTCCCCCCAGCTTTTAACACCCTGTTGTACATTTCACCCACCTGTGTAATGTGTCACTTTCAAGGATGCTCATCCCATTCATTCTTCCTCTCCCACTATGTTTATCACCTTTCATGTTCACATTCCTCCTTAACTGCAATATCTGTACGTCCCCTTTGTTTTGTGAAGACAAATACAAAGTATTCATTAAGAACCAGACCAACATCCTCTCCCTCTACACATGGGTTATCTTTTTGCTCCTTTATGGGGTTGTCAGTCTCAGTAGTAGACAAATTATTTGAATCAATTATGAACCAGGATAAACTGTCACTAAGAAATTCATGGATTAATCAAGGACTGTTGAGGGAAAATCAATTCTAACTAATATGTTTGAATTTTTTGAGGAAATAACCAGAAGGACTGGTGAGTGTCATGATATTCAGGTAAACATCATGGTGCAAACATACATACATACTGATGGCCAGATGAACGGACCAGTCAATACACACAACACCACAGCCAATCACAGGCAAGAGCATACAAACTATAAAACGGGGAACACGACACTTCACGTGCATTCCAGCAGGAGACAGCTCAGGGCACAGAGCGCATAGCAAGCCACTCAGACATCCACCATGTGCTGAATGCAACTCCAAGATGGAGTTAGGAATAGGTCCACAGATTCAAGGGTTATGATCGAACCACAGTAACCAGTTTACCACTGTAAATATATGTTAGTAATAAAACTGAGTTGTACCATCCGCAACCGTGTTGGTTCGTCTGTGTAGCAGAGCACCCAACACAACATAGTACCAGGATTGGAACCCAGTAACTGTGAGGCCTACCTACGAATCCTCAGGAATCTGCCATCCTGCACCATGGACACCGTCAGTACGCCGCAGCCGCTACAAATCGCTGGAAACCTCGGCGTCAATTGGAAGCTGTTCAAACAGCGCTTCCAGCTCTTCCTGGAAGCCACCGAAAGGGAGAGCGCTTCGGACACCAGGACAATCGCCCTCCTCCTCTCCACGACAGGGCAACACGCCATCCATGTCTACAACTCCCTGGTGTTCGCGGAAGGTGAGGACAAGACCAAGTACAAGACGGTCCTTCTCAAACTCGACCAACACTTCAGCGTCGAGGTAAACAAGAGTTTCGAGAGGTATCTCTTCCAGCAGCTCCTGCAGGATAAGGATGAGCCCTTTCAATCTTTCCTTCCACACCTCCGTATCCTCACGCAGTCCTGCGGTTACGACACCACCTCCGATTCAATGATTCAGGACCAGATTGTTTTTGGGGTCACCTCGGTCACCCTACGCCAGCAGCTCCTCAAAATTAAAGGCCTCACCCTAGCCTCCGCAATCGAAGCCTGTGTCCTTCATGAAAACCCGACCAGCCGCTACTCCCAATTTCAAGCGGCCGAATCGGCGCGGCAGGGGTCCTACGCGGCCGGATCGGCAAGGCAGGCGTCCTATGAGGCCGAACGGGTCCAGGCGATAGAGTTCCTCCCGGCTCACGGCCCAGACGAGGGCGGCCATTTTGCGCGCTTTCCGTGGCCTCCCGCGTTTGTGCGCGCCAAAAAAGACGTCGACACAGAGGGACGTGATGCGCAGGCGCGCTCGACGCAAGACCGAACTGCGCATGCCCGGTGGCGCAACGAACGCCATGACATCACGACGTGCGGCAACTGCGGAGCCACACATTTAAAGCAGCAATGTCCGGCAAAAAAACGACAATGCCTCCGCTGTGGCAAGATGGGCCACTACGCTGCCTGCTGTTGAGCAGTGCAACCTGCCAATGCTCCCCAATTCCGACAACCTCTAAGGGACGTGCGGACCATTCGCCCTCCTTACTACGAGTCGTGCCCAGACGATATCCAGACCAGTGACACAGACGACCAGGATGCCTTCCATGTTGCGGTCATTGATAGGAACCGGATGTCTCCAGGCAGGACCCACCAGTCGATGCCAGTGAAGTGTCAATCCGGGTGATGAATGGTGTGCCACCCTAACTGTCAACCAATCGCCGATAACATTCTGTCGACACTGGCGCCTCCGCCAACCTCATAGCATGGTCAGCCTTCTACGCCATGAAGGTCAGACCACCAATTCGGCCATCCCGTTGCAAGATGGTCGACTACAATGGAAACGTTATCCCGGCCATGGGATCCCTCCAGCTCCAGGTGACACACAACACATACATGGCCACACTGTCATTCGAAATAGTCGGATCATCAAAGGACTCCCTGCTAGGCGCACAGGCATGCAAGGTTCTCCACCTCGTGCAGCGGGTCCACGCTCTGTCTCCAGAAGGCACATTAGACTTGCCGGATGCAGAGTTTAAGGCACAGCTTCAATCGCTCCTCGCCCGCAACCAGGAGGCATTCGAGGTCATGGGCACACTGCCCTATACCTACAGAATCCGACTCAAACCGGACGCCACCTTGGTCATTCACGCATCTCGCAGGGTCCCAGCACCACTCAAAGACCGCCTCAAGCAGCAGCTGCAGGATCTCCAGGACCAAGGGGTGCTATCCCGGGTCACGGAGCCCACGCCATGGGTCAGCTCCATGGAGTGTGTCAAGAAGCTCTCTGGCGAACTCCGGATCTGCATTGATCCAAAAGACCTCAACAACAACATAATGAGGTAACACTACCCCATACCCAAACAGGAAGAGATCATGAGCGAAATGGCCCGGGCTAAAATCTTTACAAAGCCGCGAAGGGTTTTTGGCAGATCCAACTGGACCAGTCCAGCAGTAAGCTGTGCACCTTCAACGCTCCTTTCGGCAGGTTCTGCTATAACAGAATGCCGTTTGGCATCATCTCGGCATCCGAGGTCTTTCACAGGATCATGGAACAGATGATGGAGGGCATCGAAGGGGTGCGCGTCTACGTTGACGACGTCATCATCTGGTCCACCACACCACAGGAGCACATCAATCGTCTCCAGCGCGTCTTTGCGCGGATACGGGAAAACGGCCTGCGCCTCAACCGAGCCAAGTGTTCTTTCGGCCAAACCGAGCTGAAGTTTCTGGGGGACCACATATCCCGGTCAGGGGTCCGTCCGGATGCAGACAAGGTGAGCGCCATTACAGCCATGCCGCAGCCGGCAGACAAGAAAGCAGTGCTACGCTTCCTAGGCATGGTCAACTTCCTGGGGAAGTTCATTCCCAACCTTGCCTCCCACACGACGGCTCTTCGCCACCTAGTCAAGGAGTCCACGGAGTTCCAGTGGCTGCCCGCACACCAGAAGGAATGGGAGGAGCTCAAAATTAAGCTCACCACAGCCCCGGTATTGGCGTTTCTCGACACCTCTCGTGACACTAAAATTTCGACTGATGCCAGCCAGTCCGGCATTGGGGCAGTACTCCTACAGCGGGATGACACTGCGTCATGGGCCCCGGTCGCCTATGCCTTGCGAGCCATGACCCCCACAGAACAGCGCTACGAGCAGATTGAAAAGGAGTGCCTGGGTTTGCTAACCGGAATAGACAAGTTCCATGACTATGTGTATGGTCTCCCCCAGTTTACCATTGAGACTGACCATCGGCCCCTGGTCAGCTTCGTACATAAGGACCTGAACGAAATGACCCCTCGCCTCCAGCGCATCCTACTCAAACTCAGGAGGTACGACTTCCAACTGGTCTACACCCCGGGAAAGGACCTTATCATTGCGGATGCCCTATCTAGAGCAGTGAGCACACCGCCCGACTCAGAGGGGTTCGTCTGTCAGGTCGAAGCGCAGGTGGCCTTCACATCGGCACATCTGCCAGTCGATGACTCCAGTCTGGCCCATATTCGCCGGGAGACTGCGGCTGACCCCCTTCTACAACGTGTGATGCGCCACATGACGGGAGGGTGGCTCAAAGGACAGTGCCCACAATTCTACAATGCCCGGGACAACTTGGCCGTCATTGATGGTGTCCTCCGAAAGCTGGACCGGATTGTGATTCCGCACAGCATGCACAAGCTGGTCCTCGACCAACTACACGAAGGCCATCTGGGGGTTGAGAAGTGCAGACGGAGGGCCCGAGAGGCGGTATACTGGCCGGGCATCAGTGATGACATTGCCAATATGGTGCTCAACTGCCCCACCTGCCAAAGGTTTCAGCCGGCGCAACCTCCTGAGACGCTTCAGCCCATGAACTGGTGACGTCCCCCTGGGCGAAGGTGGGTGTGGACCTTTTTCACGCGCTCGACAGGGACTATGTAATCGTCATTGATTACTTTTCAAACTATCCAGAGGTCATACGTCTGCACGATTTGACATCGTCCGCTGTCATAAGGGCCTGCAAAGACACCTTCGCTCGCCACGGTATTCCGATTACTGTCATGTCGGACAATGGGCCCTGTTTTGCCAGCCAGGAATGGTCATCCTGTGCTGCTTCGTATGGCTTCTCACACGTGACGTCCAGCCCTCTGCATCCCCAGTCCAATGGAAAGGCGGAGAAGGGCGGCTCCTCTGCAAGGCTGGTGCTGCCGGATCGGATTTCTGCCTAGCCCTGCTACCTATCGCTTGGCCCCACTAGCCACTGGCCTCTCACTAGCCCAGCTGTTGATGGGTCGCGCCCTCAGGACCACTGTGCCTTCAACGCCTCCCATACCACCCCCACCCGCACCTCCCCGTTGTCGTTGGCCTCCAAGTACCTTTCGATACACCCCCTCACCTTCCCACACACCACCTCGTCCGCCAGCAGTCCCACATCCAGCCGCCACAACGGGCGTTGGTCCCTCTCCTCTCCCAGCTCCAGTTCCACCCAGTGCGGGGCATGGTCCGAAACGGCTATAGCCGAATACTCCGTCCCCTCCACCCTCGGGATGAGCGCCCTACCCAGAACAAAGAAATCTATCCGGGAGTAGGCTTTGTGTACATGGGAGAAGAAAGAAAATTCCCTGGCCTGCGGCCTTGCAAACCGCCGTGGGTCCACTCGCCCCATCTGATCCATAAACCCCCTAAGTACCTTGGCCGCCCCGGCCTTTTTCCAGTCCTTGATTTGGAGCGGTCCAGTGCTGGATCCAACATTGTATTGAAGTCCCCTCCCATTATCAGGCCTCCTATCTCCAGGTGCGGAACGCGCCCCAACATGCGCTTCATGAATCCTGCATCGTCCCAGTTCGGGGCGTATACGTTTACCAACACCACCCACATCCCTTGCAGCCTACCGCTCACCATTACATATCGCCCTCCATTGTCCGCTACAATAGTCTTGGCCTCAAATGACACCCGCTTGCCCACCAACATTGCCACCCCTCTATTCTTCGCGTCCAGTCCCGAGTGGAATTGCTTTGTTATTCAATGATACATTTCTGCTAAGGACTTCAGCAAGTTCTCACTGCATCCGTTGAAAAAAATTAAGAGGTTTGTCCTCAAACTCATCATGTTTAGCCTTCAAATACCTTTCAAGTTTTGAGGGTTTTAATCTTTCATTTGCCAGTGCTTCCCTGCATATAACACACATGGGCTTTGTATCCTGATTTGCATTGGCACAATAACCCCATACATCAAGAAAACATCTTTATGCTGCTTTGTTCCTGATTTCAGTTTGTTCTTAATGGGTTGGTCACTAAAGGCCCCTGCCGTTCACACCAGCAGCTACAAAATGGAGGAATCTCTCTCTCACCCAGAGCGACGTCAGTTTACAGGGCACGTGAGCTGCTCTCTGTCGCCGCCTCTGGAGGGAAGGCATTGATTTTGTAAAATAATCTGCTCCTGGGTTAGTGTGCTGATGTTAGAAGGAGGCAGTCTGCCTCGCTGGGCTCAGGCCTGCGCACTGCTGGAGGGGCCATGTGCACCAGATGGCCAGCATTCTGAAAGCCAGTCGAGGTTGGCAATTTTAAAAGCTGGTCACGGCCGTTGGGCACTTCATTCCATGTTCAGGAATGCCACGACCAATGTCCCAGCTACCGTCCCGACATTCACGGGTCATGACCCCGAGTTTTAAAATGACTACCCTTGCCCACATCACAGAGGTCTCAGAGGTTGACCACCCTCCCCTGAAATTCATTGCTGGCATCTCACAGAGCTTCCCCTGCTCAACATTCACCACCAGGAACCCCCCACCTCAATGTCCCCTCTTTCAACTTTATCTACCACACATATTTGCAGCCCCCTGTGGGACTCCCACTAGGGTCTGCCCCCAGCACAGGTTGGCACTACCAGGTTGGAAATGCAATGTTGGCACTGGCAACCATGCAATGCCCAGGCATGTCCCATGCCTGACCAAACCTTTTTGTGGTGTATATTAATGATTTGGACATAAATGTAGGGGGAATACTTCCAGCTACAGAGAGGAACAAGACAGGGCTGCCCGCTGTCCCCACTCTTGTTCGCACTAGCGATCGAACCCCTGGCAATAGCCCTGCGGGATGCAAAAAGCTGGAAGGGAATCCGGAGAGGAGACAGAGAGCACAGAGTCTCATTCTGTGCAGATGACCTGCTCCTCTATGTCTCAAAACCACAGGAGGGACTGAAGGCAATACTGCAAATACTGAAAGAGTTTGGAACTTTCTCGGGCTACAAACTTAACCTGGGCAAAAGTGAGGCATTCCCAGTGAACCCACAAGGGGCAGGGACAGAGCTGGATAGGCTCCCGTTTAAAACAGCCCAGAACAGGTTCCGTTACCTGGGGATCCAAATAGTCAGAGACGGGACACAAATCCACAAGTGGAGCCTGACCAGCCTGGTGGAGGAAGGAAGATAGGACCTTCAACAGTGAGGCTCACTCCCACTCTCCCTGGCAGGAAGAGTGCAGACAATCAAGATGAATGTACTGCCAAGGTTCCTCTTCCTGTTTAGATCCATCCCGATCTTCATCCCCAAGGCCTTTTTCCAAAACATAGACAGGCTAATCATGCCGTTTGTGTGGGGGGGCAAGAATGAAATGAAAATGAAATGAAATGAAAATGAAATGAAAATCGCTTATTGTCACAAGTAGGCTTCAATGAAGTTACTGTGAAAAGCCCCTAGTCGCCACATTCCGGTGCCTGTTCGGGGAGGCTGTTACGGGAACCCGAGAATTCCCAAACCAACACTGCAAAGAGGGAAAGTCAGAGGGGGCCATACTCTACCGAACCTACAATACTAGGATACAGCAGGATTTAGATTGTTTGGAGACTTGGGCGGAGAGATGGCAGATGGAGTTTAATCCGGACAAATGTGAGGTAATGCATTTTGGAAGGTCTAATGCAGGCAGGGAATATACAGTGAATGGTAGAACCCTCAAGAGTATTGAAAGTCAAAGAGATCTAGGAGTACAGGTCCACAGGTCACTGAAAGGGGCAACACAGGTGGAGAAGGTAGTCAAGAAGGCATGCTTGCCTTCATTGGCCGGGGCATTGAGTATAAGAATTGGCAAGTCATGTTGCAGCTGTATAGAACCTTAGCTAGGCCACACTTGGGAATATAGTGTTCAATTCTGGTCGCCACACTACCAAACGGATGTGGAGGCTTTAGAGAGGGTGCAGAAGAGATTTACCAGAATGTTGCCTGGTATGGAGGGCATTAGCTATGAGGAGCGGTTGAATAAACTCGATTTGTTCTCACTGGAACGTTGAGGGCCGACCTGATAGAGGTCTACAAAATTATGAGGGGCATAGACAGAGTGGATAGTCAGAGGCTTTTCCCCGGGGTCGAGGGGTCAATTACTAGGGGGCATAGGTTTAAGGTGAGAGGGGCAAGGTTTAGAGTAGATGTACGAGGCAAGTTTTTTACGCAGAGGGTAGTGGGTGCCTGGAACTCGCTACCGGAGGAGGTGGTGGAAGCAGGGACGATAGTGACATTTAAGGGGCATCTTGACAAATACATGAATAGGATGGGAATAGAGGGATACGGACCCAGGAAGTGTAGAAGATTGTAGTTTAGTCGGGCAGCATGGTCGGCACGGGCTTGGAGGGCCGAAGGGCCTGTTCCTGTGCTGTACATTTATTTGTTCTTTGTACTACCACTGGGCAGCAACGGCAGAAAAAGTGAGGGGATGGGTACAAGAACCCGACACAGATTGGGTACGAATGGAGGAGACATCCTGTAAAGGAACGACCCTCCGGGCCCTGACCACAGCAGCACTCCCATCCTCCTCAACAAGGTACGCAACGAGCCCAGTGGTAGCGGCCACGCTGTGAACGTGGACCCAGTTGAGACAGCACTTCGGGATAACCAAAATGTCCCTTATGGCCCCCATCTGCGGCAATCACAGATTCCCCCCAGCCATGCTAGATACCACCTTCAAAAGATGGAGGCGGGACGGTGGCACACTGACGGTCGGGGACTTCTTCGTAGGGCGCAGACTGGCGACACTGCATGAACTGACGAGGAAGTGGAAACACACCTTCAAATTAAGCACTTCCTCCGCAAAGAGACAGTGGGATACCCCGGGGCCCCAGAAAGCACACTACTAGAGGACCTGATAGGCACAAGCAGCGAGAAGTGGGGGCTATGCGGGAAAATATACAGACAGCTACTGGACAGAGCCCGAACATCACTGGACGAGACCAGACAGAAATGGGAGGACGAACTGGGGACAGAGGTAGGATGGGGACTCTGGAGCGAAGCACTGAACAGGGTGAGCTCCACCTCCTCCTGCGCAAGGCTAAGCCTAATGCAGCTCAAAGTGGTGCACAGAGCGCGCCTGACCAGAACCCGAATGAGCAGGTTCTTCCCGGAGGTGGAGGACAAATGTGAGCGGTGCCAGAGGGGCCCGGCCAACCACACTCACATGTTTTGGGCTTGCCCCAAGCTTGCTGGGTTCTGGACAGCCTTCTCCGAGGCAATGTCCAAGGTTGTGGGGGTGAGGGTGAAGCCATGCCCAATAGTGGCAATCTTTGGGGTATCGGAGCAGCCAGAGCTACACATGGGGAAGGGGGCCAACGCCCTTGCTTTCGCTTCCCTAATCGCATGCCGGAGAATCCTGCTCGGCTGGCGATCAGCAGCACCACCCACAGCTGCAGACTGGCTCGCTGACCTCTCGGAATTTCTCCACCTGGAGAAGATTAAATACACCATCCGAGGGTCAGAGGAAGGTTTCCTGGATACTGGGGGGCAGTTCGTCGGCCTGTTCCAAAACCTGTTCGAGGCCAGCAATGAGGAGTAAGCCAGGGAGGGGAAAAAAAGATGAAGAACCAAAGGACAGCATCAAATGAAGGACAAAACAAACCTCTCTGTAAAATAAAGCAAATTAGCGCGGGCAAGAAAAATGTAATGTATATAAGTACAAGTGTTTATAAATATGAGAAAAGCCAATAAAAAGAATTAAAAAAAAAAAAAAAAAAAAAAATGTAGGGGGCATGCTGAAGAAGTTTGCACATGACACAAAATTGCCACATAGTTGATAATGAGGAGAATAGCTGTAGACTGCAGGAAGATATCACAGCTAGTCTGGTGGGCAGAAAAATGGCAACTGGAATTCAACCCGGAGAGGTGTGAGGTAATGCATTTGAGGATATCAAAGGGAATACACAATAAATTGAAGAATACTGAGAAGTTAGCACTGCTGCCTCACGGCACCAGGGACCCAGGTTAAATTCTGGTCTTGGGTGACGGTGTGGACTTTGCACTTTCTCCCAGTGTCTGTGTGGGTTTCCTCCAGGTGCTCCAGTTTCTTCCCACAGTCCGAAGATGTGTAGGTGGGGTGGATTGGCCATCATAAATTGTCTCTTAGTGTCCAAAGGTTAGGTGGCGTTACGGGGATAGGAGAGGGAATTGGGCCATGGTAAGGTGCTCTTTCAGAGGGTTGGTGCAGACTCGATGGGCCTACTTCAACACTGTCGGAATTCTATGGTTCTAAGTGTAGAGGAAATGAGAGACCTGGGAGTTAATGTCCACAAATCCCTGAAGGCTGATAAGATGGTTAGGAAGGCATATGGAATCCTTTCCTTTATTAGATGAGGCCGAGCAGGGAGGTTATGCTGGAACTGTGTAATTCATTAGTTAGGCCGCAACTTGAGTACTTTGTGATGTTCTCGTCACCTCATTACAGAAAGGATGTAATTGCACTAGAGAGGGTACAACGGAGATTTACTTAGATATTGCCAGGTCTGGAAAATTGCAGCAATGATGGAAGATGGTTAGGCTGGAGTTGTTCTCCTTGGAACAGCGGAAGCTGGGAGGAGATTTGATTGAGATGTACAAAATTGTGAGGGGCCTGGATAGATTGGATGGGAAAGGCCTGTTTGCTTTAGCAGAGAGGGCAGTGACTCGGGAGCGTAGATTTAAAGTGATTCATAGAAAGATTAATGGGGAGATGAAGAAAAATCTTTTCACCCAGAAGATTGTAGGGGTCTGGGACTCACTGCCTGAAAGGGGAGTGGAGGCAGAAACCTTAAACTCATTTAAAAGATGTGTGGATATGCAGGTCTATAGACCAAATGCCGGAAAGTGGGATTCGGCTGGGTGGCTCAGCTTCTCAGCGGTGCAGACTCGATGGGCCAAATGGCCTCTTTCTGTGCTGTAAACTTTCTGTGATCTATGGTCATTTCCTTCTACTTTTCAGGTGAAAATGTAATTTGCCACTTATCAGCGCAAGCCTGAATGTTATCCAGGTCTTGCCGCAGGCAGGCATGGACTGCTTCAGTATCTGAGAAGTTGCGAATGGAACTGAACGTTGTGCATTCATCAGTGAACATTCGCACTTCTGAACTTCTAATGAAGCAGCTGAACATAGTCGAGCCTAGAGACACTGCCCTGAGTAACTCCTGCAGCAATGTCCAGGAGCTGAGATGATTGGCCTCCAACAACCACAGCCATCTTCCTTTGTGTTAGGTATGACCCCAACCAGTGGAGAATCTTCCTCCTATTTCCCATTGACTTCAATTTTGTTGGGTCTCTGATGCCACACCTGGTCAGACGCTGCCTTGATGTCAAGGGCAGTCGCTCTGACCTCACCTCTTGAGTTCAGTTCTTTTGTCCATGTTTGTACTGAGACTGCAGTGAAGTCAGGAGTCAAATGGCCTTGGCAGAACCCAAACTGATCATCAGTGAACAGATTAGTGCTGTGCAAGTGCCGTTTGATAGCATGCCGACAATACCTTCAATCACTTTCTGATGATCGAGAATAGTCTGATGAGGCGTTAATTTGTCTGATTGGATTTGTCCTGCTATTTATGGACAGGACATAGCTGGGTATTTTTCCACATTTCTTGGGTAGAAGCAAGTGTTGTAGCTGTACTGGAATAGCTTGGCTTGGTGAGCAGTCCTGACAGAATTCAACTGAGCATCAGTCAGCAGATTATTGCTGAGTACATTCTACTTGATAGCACTGTTGACGATGTCTTCGATCAATTTGCTGATACTCGAGAGTAAACTGACAAGGCAGTAACTGACTGGATTAAGTTTGACCTACCTCTTGTGGACAGGAAAACTGAGAAATGTTCCACATGGTTGGGATAGATGCCAGAGTATGAACTGGTCAGTGACGGAAGAGGGACAGAGTATGGGGCAGTCCATGATAGAGGAGTGAGCTAAGTGTTGGACTAAGTATAGAACAATCACAGTAATATTTTGCACTATGTATCCCATTACAAGCCTGGGGTTCCTGCAGCTGGATGTTAACTCTTTCTTTGCTGTTTTGCAGATTCTGATGAAGCAAATTTGTCATCTGACAATAGCTCTCCTTCGCAGTCTCCACAAGTCTCCTGGTGAGTAGATTATGCCTTAACAGAAAATGCTGGACAATCTCAGCAGGTCTGACCGCATTGGTGGAGAGACAACGGAGCTAAGGTTTTGAGTCTTTGGGGCAACATGGTGGCACAGTGGTTAGCACTGTTGCCTCACAGTGCCAGGAACCCGGGTTAAATTCCAGATTGGGTGACTGTATGAAGTTTGCACGATCTCCCCATGCCTGCATGGGTTTCCTCCAGGTGTTCCGATTTTCTCCCATAGTCCAAAGATGTTGGTTTATGGGGAAAGGGTGGGGGAGTTGGACTCGGTAAAGTGCTCTTTTGGAGGGTTGGTGCAGACTCGATGGGCAAATGGCCTCCTTCTGCACTGTAGGGATTTTATCATTCTTTTAAAAAAAATAATTTTAATTCAAATTTTCACAAAATATCAACAACAAAATACAGAAAGAAAAGAACCCCCCCCCATATACATAAATAATAAATTAACAGCCTTCATCAACACAAAGGCAAAGATACACGCCCACTCTAGAAAAACAAACCAACGCCCCCCCCCCCCCGCGGGTTGCTGCCGCTGCTGACCATCTTCTAACGTTCTGCCAGGAAGTCTAGGAACGGTTGCCACCGCCTGAAGAACCCTTGTACCGATCCCCTTAAGGCAAATGTCACCCTCTCCAATTTAATAAACCCTGCCATGTCGCTGATCCAGGATTCCATGCTCGGGGGCCTCGCATCCTTCCACTGAAGAAGAATCCTTCGCCAGGCTACCAGGGACACAAAGGCCAGAATACCGGCCTCTTTCGCCTCCTGCACTCCCGGCTCCTCTGCCACCCCAAATATTGCGAACCCCCAGCCCAGCTTGACCCTGGAACCTACCACCCTCGACACCGTCCTCGCTACACCCTTCCAAAAGTCCTCCAGCACTGGGCAGGCCCAGAACATGTGGGTGTGGTTTGCTGGGCTCCCTGAGCACCTAACACACCTGTCCTCGCACCCAAAGAACCGGCTTATCCTTGCCCCGGTCATGTGAACCCTATGCAGCACCTTAAATTGTATGAGGCTGAGCCTCGCGCAAGAGGAGCAAGAGTTCACCCTCCCCAGCGCGTCTCCTCACCCAACTCCTCCTCCCACTTACCCTTTAGCTCCTCCACCGAGGCCTCCTCCTCCTGCATCACCTGATACGTTGCCGAGATCCTTCCCTCTACAACCCACCCCCCCGACAGCACCCTGACCTGGACTCTGCGTGGCGGCAGCCGTGGGAACTTCACCACCTGCCGCTGAACAAACGCCCTAACCTGCATATATCTGAAGGTGTTCCCCGGGGGGGAGCCCGAACTTCTCCTCCAGCTCACCCAGGCTCGCAAACTTCCCGTCCACAAACAGGCCCCCCATCCTTCTAATACATGCCCTGGGCCAGCTCAGGAACCCTCCGTCCATCCTCCCTGGGACAAACCGGTAGTTCCCCCGAATCGGGGACCACACCGAGGCCCCCACCTCCCCCCTGTGACGTCTCCATTGCCCCCAAATTTTGAGGGTAGCCGCCACCACCGGGCTCGTGGTGTACCTCGTTGGAGGAAGCGGCAGCGGCGCCGTCACCAGCGCCTCCAGGCACGTGCCCACACAGGACACCATCTCCAGCCTCTTCCATGCCGCCTCATCCCCCTCCATCACCCACATACGCACCATCGCCACGTTGGCGGCCCAGTAATACCCACAGAGGTTAGGCAGCGCTAACCCCCCCCCCCCCCCCCCCACCCCCCCCCCCCCCCACCCCCCACCCCTGCACCGCTCCAGGAACACCCTTCTCACCCTCGGGGTCTTCTGCGCCCATACAAACCCCATAACGCTCCTGTTAACCCACCTGAAGAAGGCCCTAGGGATCAGGATGGGGAGGCATTAGAACAGGAACAAAAACCTCGGGAGCACCGTCATTTTAACTGACTGCACTCTACCCGCCAGGGAGAGTGGCAGCACGTCCCACCTCTTAAACTCCTCCTCCATCTGCTCCACCAGCCTTGTGAAGTTAAGCTTATGTAGGGCCCCCCAGCTCCTAGCCACCTGGACCCCCAGGTACCTGAAACTCCTCTCCGCCTTTTTTAGTGGGAGCTCACCAATCCCCCTCTCCTGGTCCCCCGGGTGCACTATGAACAACTCGCTCTTCCCCATATTAAGCTTGTACCTGGAGAAATCTCCAAACTCCTTAAGGATCTTCATCTCCTCCGGCATTCCCCCCACCGGGTCCGCCACATATAGCAGCAAATCATCCGCATAGAGCGACACCCGATGCTCCTCCCCACCCCTCACCAGCCCCCTCCAGTTCCTCTACTCCCTCAACGCCATGGCCAGGGGTTCAATCGGCAGTGCAGAGGGGACAGGGGACACCCCTGCCTCGTCCCCCGGTGTAGCCGGAAATACTCTGACCTCCTTCTGTTCATGACTCTTCAACGCTCTAAACATCGTCGGGGCAGAGCCTTCCCTTCCCTTCCCTTGCTTCGTTAAAGGTCCTTACCAACAGCGGGCCCAGCAGGTCCGCATACTTCTTGTAAAATTCAACCGGGAACCCATCCGGCCCCGGTGCCTTCCCCGCCTGCATGTTCCCTATCCCTTTGACCAACTCCTCCAACCCCGCCACCTGCCCCTCCTCCACCCTCGGAAACCTCAGCCGGCCCAGGAAGCGACCCATCCTTCCCTCTTCCAGTGGGGGCTCAGACCGGTACAGTTCCTCGTAGAAGTCCCTGAAGACCCCAGTGATACCCACCGCACTTCGCACCGTGTTCCCTCCTCCATCCCGATCTCCCAAGCTGCCTCTCGGTTCCGAAGCTGGTGCGCCAGCATCCGGCTCGCCTTTTCTCCGTATTCATATACGGCCCCCTGCGCCTTCCTCCACTGCGCCTCCGCCTTCCTTGTGGTCAACAAATCGAACTGGGCCTGGAGGCTACGCCGCTCCCTAAGAAATCCCTCCTCCAGGGCCTCCGCGTACCTGCTATCCACCCTCACCATCTCCCCCACTAACCTCTCCCTCTCTCTCCTCTCCCGCCTCTCCTTGTGTGCCCTAATGGAGATCAGCTCTCCTCTGACCACCGCCTTCAGCGCCTCCCAGACCACCCCTACATGCACCTCCCCATTGTCATTAGCCTCCAGGTACCCCTCTATACACCCCCAGACCCACCCGCTCACCACCTCGTCCGCCACCTCTAGGCGCCACAGCGGGCGCTGGTCCCTCTCCTCCCCCAACTCGAGGTCCACCCAGAGCGGAGCATGATCAGAAATGGCTATCGCCGAGTACTCCTTATCCTCCACCCTCTGAATCACGCCCTGCTCATGACAAAAAAATCAATCCGGGAGTAGGCCTTGTGAACATGGGAGAAGAATGAAAATTCCCTGGCCCCCGGCCTCGCAAACCTCCATGGATCCACCCCTCCCATCTGGTCCATGAACCCCCTCAGCATCTTGGTCGCCGCCGGCCTCCTGCCCGTCCTAGACCTAGAGCGATCCAATGTCGGATCCAGCACCATGTTGAAATCCCCCCCCCCCCATTATCAGGCCTCCTGTCTCCAGGTCCGGTATCCGGCCCAGCATGCGCCGCATGAACCCCGCATCGTCCCAATTCGGGGCATATACATTGACCAACACCACCCGCTCCCCCTGCAGCTTGCCACTTACCATCACATACCTACTGCCAATGCTCGACGCCTCGAACGACACTCTCTTCCCCACCAAGATCGCCACCCCTGATTTTTTTGCATCCGAACCCGAATGAAACACCTGCCCTACCCACCCCTTTCTCAACCTTACCTGATCCGCCACCCTCAGGTGCGTCTCCTGAAGCATGGCCACATCCGCCTTCAGCCCCTTCAGTTGCGCGAACACCCGGGCCCCGCTTGACCGGCCCATTCAGTCCCCTTACATTCCAGGTTATCAGCCGGATCAGGGGGCTACTCACCCCTCTCCCCCGCCGACTAGCCATAGCCCTTCCTAGGCCAGCCACGTGCCCGTGCCCCCCGCACGGCCCGTTCCCCACAGCGGCAGACCCCCGACCTCCTCTGCCAACTCCAGCTCCCCCTTGGCCATTCCAGCAGCAACCCCCCACCCTGGCCCCAGCTAGGTTCCCCCCCTAGCTGCATTGCTCCCCCCATTGCACTCCCGTAAGTCAGCTGATGCCTGCTGACCCCGGCCACTCCCGCCGCTCCACCCCCCCCCCCCCCCCCACCCCCGGTGTGGAACTTCCCCCCCACCCCCGTCCACCAGCAGGATCTCATCCATTCCTCTCCCAGCGCGGGAGAAAAAGCCCGTGCTTCCCAGCTCCGGCCCCGCCCTTCAGCCCTAAACGCGGGGGGGGAAAAAACGCGCTTTCCACTCACGGGGCCCCGCCTCCCCTGGCGCAGCACCCTTTCCAGGCCCGGTCCCACTACTCCCAGCTCAGGCCTCTTCCCCGCTCCCCCCCCCCCCCCCCCCCCCCGGGCCCGCCCGGCAGACCTAATTAATACAATGCCCAATCAACCCCCAAAAAACAAAAACAAAGAACCCCCCCTCAAAACACAGCCCAACAATCCCCAACCATCCCTCCACCGCGACCCCTCATCCCCGACCCTTAGTCTGAGTCCAGTTTTTCGGCCTGAACAAAGGCCCACGCCTCCTCCGGGAAGGAAATAATGGTGTCGATCCTTAAAGGTGACCCACAGACGTGCCGGCTGCAGCATACCGAACTTCACCCCCTTCCTGTGCAGCACTGCCTTTGCCTGGTTGTAACCGGCCCTCTTCTTCGCCACCTCCGCGCTCCAATCCTGGTAGATCCGGACCTCCGCGTTCTCCCACTTGCTGCTCCGCTCCTTCTTGGCCCACCTTAACACACTCTCGATCAGCAAACCGGTGGAACCGCATCAGCACCGCCTGCGGCGGCTCGCTGGGCTTGGGCCTCCTCGCTAGCACTCAGTGGGCCCCCTCCAGCTCCAAGGGCCCCTGCTCCCATCAGCGAATTCAGCATGGTGACCATGCAGGCTCCCACGTCCGATCCCTCCAGCCCCTCCGGGAGACCCAGGATCCGCAGGTTTTCCCACCTCGACCGGTTCTCCATCTCCTTAAACCTCGCCTGCCATTTCTTGTGGAGCACCTCGTGCGCTTCCACCTTCACCGCCAGGCCCAGGATCTCGTCCTCGTTCTCCGAGACCTTCTGCCGGACCTCCCGGATCGCCGTCCCTTGGGCCGCCTGGGTCTCCAGCAGCTTATCGATTGAAGCCTTCCTTGGCTCCAGAAGCTCTGCTTTCAGTTCCTGAAAACAGCACTGGAGAAGCTCCTGCTGCTCTTGCGCCCACTGCCTCCACGCTGCCTGGTCTCCGCCCGCCGCCATCTTGGTCCTCCTCCCTCGCACCTTTCTTTGCTTCAATGCCACTTTTTTTAATCACCCCACTCCTGGTCCAATCCATACACTATCGGGGGAATGTTGCTGTCCCCTTCCCACACCGGGAAACGTCAAACAAGCGCCGTTGCGGGCACTGAAAAGAGCCCAAAAGTCAGTTTTTAGCAGGAGCTGCCGAACGTGCGACTTAGCTCCACATAGCCGCAACCGGAAGTCGATTTTATGATTCTAAGAGGCATCCAGACTCGAAACGTTAGCTCCGTTCTCTCTCCACAGATGCTGTCAGACCTGCTTAGATAGTCCAGTATTTTCTGTTTTTGTTTCAGATTCCAGCATCCGCAGTAATTTGCTTTTATCTTGGAGATTATCCCTTACATTAAACCAAAACCCCATTACAATCCCACGCCATACAGGCAAGGGCTCTAAATGTTTCCTTGCCTCTTGGAGACATTAATTGTAATGGAATTACAATTCCACAGGTCCTTCTCTTGTACCTTGTCCATTTTCCTGTGGGAACCAATACAGTGAACATCATTATTAGACTCGTCAACTATTCCAAATCCAATCCAGATCTCTTTTGGCGCACATGCATGCATGTGTGTGCCAGGCACATGTATACATGTTCACTGTCAGCTACAGAAACCATGCTGTTCCCCTCCCAATTGAGTCACTGCGTCCTCCTTCTTGCAGCCCAGATCATTGAATTGTAGAATCCCTACAGTGCAGGCCATTCGGCCGGTCGAGTCTGCACCAACCCTCCAAAAGAGCACCCTACCTAGGTGCACTCCCCACCCTATCCCCATAATGCCACACATTGATCATGGCCAATCCACCTAACCTGCACATCTTTGGACTGTGGGAGGAAATGCACCCGGAGGAAACCCATGCAGACACGGAAAATGTGCAAACTCCACGTAGTCCTGAGGCAGAAGTGCTAACCACTGTTGCCTGAGGGTTCAGAGAATGCTGGCAATCATTGGGTACGGCTCTGAATTGAGTGCTTGGAGCTGGGTGATTGAGAGAATCTTAATCTCTCTCTAAAAACCTAATTTTGTTTGCATTTAACATCTAACTGAAATTTACTGTTTAAATTGTAAATTTTATCTAGGCTTAAGCGGGGATATACAAGCTCACCACTGGAGAGCAGTTGAAGTTAGTTAATTAAGGAAACTAACTTAAACTGCTTTTTCTGTACTTTGGGTTGAACTAATTCTTAAATTTCAGGGGATAGACATACAGGCCTCTTAGTGTAACTTTGAACAGAGTGCTAGGAGTTGGGTGCATGAGGAAATTAGGTGGAGAGGGAAAGGAGGTACTCCTTTTGCTTTTTTCACCCTGTAGGAAGTTCTTGCTCTCCTACAGGGGAAGAAGCTAGCTGTTTGGTGAGTATCTGGTGAGTGGTTAAGGTCTGTTCCAATCTTAAGAATTAAAATGGTACACAAACTGGTGGTAATGCATGTAACATTTGAAACAAAACAGATAAATTGATGGTGCAAAGTGAAATATGTAAGTACAATCTGATAACCATTACAGAGTCATGACTGCAGGATGAAATAGATTGGGATCTTAATATTGAAGGGCACATGACATTTCGGAAAGACAGGAAGCTGGGAAAAGGTGGAGAGGTGGCTCTGCAAATTAATGTTGGTATTAGCACAATAGAGAGGGATAATCTAAGTTTAGGAAACCAGGATGTAAAAGCGCTTTGGGTAGGGATGAAAATGATAAGGGCAAGAAGTTACTTGTGGGCGTGCATTACAGGTTCCCTAACAGTACCCACGTGATGGGTGAGAATACAAAACAAATATTGGGAGCAGAAAGGTACGGTGATAATCATGGGGGATTTTAATCTACATATAGATTGGAAAACTCAGATGGGTGAAGGTAGTCTAGATGAGAGGTTCATTGAATGTTTCTGTGATTGTTTCTTAGGACAGCACATTCTGATGCCAACCAGAGAACAGCTATACTAGACCTGGTATTGCGAAATGAGATAGAATTAATGATTTCATGGTGAAGGCACCCAGAGGTAGCAGCAATCATAGTATGATCAAATTTTACACTCATTTTGAGGGAGAAAAGAGTGGATCCAAGACTAGTATTTTAAACTTCAATAAGGGCAATTATTAGAGCATGAAAACAGAGTTAACTAAAGTTAACTGGTAAATTAGGTTTAATGATAGGTCAGCAGAGATGCAGTGGCAGCCATTGTGATGAATATAGAAATTGATATATACTATATTCCATATTTGTGGCCATAATGCTGTTAAAAACCCTGGTTTAAAATACATACAGGCAGAGTGTCTGCTAAAGCTGTGATTAAAAAGTCATAAAAGGTGAGGTCATTATTGATTTTAACCATTTACTTGTTTACAGAGAGATGGCTAATGGAATATTGTTCTGGTTACAGAAGATTCACTGGGGGTAGATAACTTGAGGGAATGTATTTAGACTTAGCTAAGCAGGTGATGAGACATTTTTGTGGGAGACAGATGATGTAATTAATGTGAGGAGGCAGATTTGTCTGTAGTTTGCAGTTTTGCCAGCAGGTATGAGCAGAGAGTCGGACAAGAAGTGTACAGAATTTAGCTCTTCGCAGGGTCTCTCCAAAAATCTCTACACAGAAGACCACAAGTAAACCTGTTGTGTTAACTTTATTTATAAGTGGCATTTGAATTGTATTGGGTTTGCTTGGTTGGAATATTTATAGAGAAAGTATCAGGCATAAGTTAAAGTTTTTTTCCTTTTATTTAAGAACTGTTTAACTGTTGATTGTAAAGTTTTTTCTTTGATATTAATGTAGTTAATTCTGTGTTTAAATTAAAAATTTATTTTAATATAAAAGTCACAGTCATCACTCATGGGGTGAAGTATCCTTTCCTCACAGTTTTACAAATTGAAAGATTGTTTGGCTTTCTCGTCCAGTGTCCTAATAAAAGTTGGGGCCTGGTCCGGTATCCTAAGGGGATATTTCAGAATACACAGAATAGATACATCCCAAAGAGAAAGAAAATTTCAAGGGGAGGACTAAAAAGTTAAAGGTAGTATGAAGCTTGAAGAAAAAGCATATAATTGTGCAGGGATGGGTGGCAGGCCAGAAGATTGGACAGAATATAACCAAAAGATTAATAAGAGGGAAAAATTAGAGAACAGTAGAAAGCTAATCAGAAATTTAAAAAGTTTTTAAAAGTGAGCATTGGTCTTATACAAAGTAAGTCTGGGGAATTAATAATAGAAAATAAGGAGATGACAGATGAATTGAACAGGTATTTTGCACCGGTCTTCACTATAGAGGATACAAGTAACATTCCCGAAATAGCTGTAAATACCCAAAAGATGTGCAAGCTAGGTGGATTGGCCACACTAAATTGCCCCTTAATTGGGAAAAAAATGAATTGGTACTCTAAATTTATATTTAAAAAAAAGAAATAGCTGTAAATTGGGAAATGGCAGGGGTGGGGGGATTGAAGAAAATTACAATCACTAGGGAAGTGGTACTGAGCAAATTGTTGGGACTGCGAGCTGACAAGTCGCCGTGTTCTGATGGACCTCATTTAGAGTCTTAAAAGAAGTGGCTAGTAAGAAAGTTGATATATTGGTTTAATTTTACAAAATTCCCGAGCTTCGAAGAAGGTTCCATTAGATTTCAAAATAGCGAATGTAACTCCTTTACTCAAAAAAGGAGGGAGGCAGACAGCAGGAAACTACAGGCCAGTTAGCTTAACATCCGTCAGAGGGAAAATGTTAGCTGCCGTTATTACAGATGCTATAACAGGACACCTAGATAATTTCATGTTAATCAGGCAGAGTCAACATGGTTCTGTGAGAAAAAAAATCATGTTTAACCAAATTATTGGAGTTCTTTGAAGAAGTAACGTGCTGTGGATAAGGGGGAACCGAGAGATGTACATACAATATTTGGATTTCCAAAAGGTATTTGATATGGTGCCACATCTAAAGTTGTTGCGGAAAATAAAAGATCACGTTGTAGGGGGTAACATATTGGCATATTGGATAGATGATTAGCTAACTAATAGAAAATCAAGATAGGCATAAATGGTTAATTTTCTGGATGGTAAGATGTAATGAGTGGGAATGCCACAGGGATCAGTGCTGGGGTCTCAACTTTTTACAATTCATATAGATTACTTGGATGAAGAGACCCAAGGTATAGTTGCTAAATTTGCTGACGACACAAAGATAGGTAGGAAGGTAAATTGTGTAGAGACAATAGGAAGTTACAACAGGATGTAGATAGGTTAAGTGAAAGATCTGGCAAATAGAGTATAATGTGGGGAAAATGTGAAATTGTCCAATTTGGCAGGAAGAATAAAAGAAGCACAGAGCTCTGAGATGCAGAGGGATCTGGGTGTCCTAGTGCATGAATCACAAAAGGCTAATATGCGGTGCAGTAACTAATTAGGAATGCTAATAGAATATTATTGTTTATTGCGAGGGGAATTGAACACAAGTAGAGACGTTATGCTTCAGTTTACAGTGCATTAATCAGACAACATCCGAATACTGTGTACAGCATTGGTCACCTTATTTAAGGAAGGATGTAAATGCATTGGAAGCAGTTCAGAGAAGGTTTACCAGAATAATACATGGGCAGCACGGTAGCATTGTGGATAGCACAATTGCTTCACAGCTCCAGGGTCCCGGGTTCGATTCCAGCTTGGGTCACTGTCTGTGCGGAGTCTGCACATCCTCCCCGTGTGTGCGTGGGTTTCCTCCGGGTGCTCCGGTTTCCTCCCACAGTCCAAAGATGTGCAGGTTAGGTGGATTGGCCATGATAAATTGCCCTTAGTGTCCAAAATTGTCCTTAGTGTAGGGTGGGGTTACTGGGTTATGGGGATAGCGTGGAGGTGTTGACCTTGTGTAGGGTGCTCTTTCCAAGAGCCGGTGCAGACTCGATGGGGCGAATGGCCTCCTTCTACACTGTAAATTCTATGATCTATGAATGGGCTGGTTGTCTTATACGGTGGAGTTTAGAAGAGTAAGAGACGACTTGATTGAAACCTTTAAGATCCTGAGGGATCTTAACAGGGTGGATGTGGAGAGGATGTTTCCTCTTGTGGTAGAATCTAGAACTAGGGGTCACTGCTTAAAAATAAAGGGTCACCCACTTAGGATGGCGATTAGGAGAATTGTTTTCTCTCAAAAGGTCATGAGTCTCTGGAACTCTCCATCAAAAGGTGGTGGAAGCAGAGTTAAATTCTTGATAAGCAAAGGGAAGAAAGGTTATCGGGGTAGGTGGGAATGTGGAGTTGAGGTTAAAATCAGATCAGCAATGCCTTCATTGAATGGCGGAGCAGGCTCGAGGGGTAAGTGGCCTATTCCCGCTCCTAATCATATGTTCATATTGAATATTCTGGAGTTTCTGTTATTCAGGCTTCCTCGAGGAAAGAGAAACCTAAGTTCAAAACCATGGAGAGCAGCATCATACACAATCTATCTACCCAGTACACTCTGGGCCCTGCTCAATCCCCAGGTATCCTGCACCCTGGGCCCTACTCAATCCCCAGGTCTCCTGCACTCTGGGCCCTACTCAATCCCCAGGTATCCTGCACCCTGGGCCCTACTCAATCCCCAGGTATCCTGCACTCTGGGCTCTGCTCGATCCCCAGGTATCCTGCACGCTGGGCCCTGCTCAATCCCTGGAGATCCTGCACGCTGGGCCCTACTCAATCCCCAGGTATCCTGCACCCTGGGCCCTACTCAATCCCCAGGTATTCTGCATTCTGGGCCCTACTCATTCCCCAGGTATCCTGCATTCTGGGCCCTGCTCAATACCCGGGTATCCTGCACCCTGGGCCCTACTCAATCCCCAGGTATCGTGCATCCTGGGCCCTACTCAATCCCCAGGTATCCTGCACTCTGGGCTCTGCTCGATCCCCAGGTATCCTGCACGCTGGGCCCTACTCAATCCCCAGGTATCCTGCACCCTGGGCCCTGCTCAATCCCCAGGTATTCTGCATTCTGGGCCCTACTCATTCCCCAGGTATCCTGCATTCTGGGCCCTGCTCAATACCCGGGTATCCTGCACCCTGGGCCCTACTCAATCCCCAGGTATCGTGCATCCTGGGCCCTACTCAATCCCCAGGTATCCTGCACTCTGGGCTCTGCTCGATCCCCAGGTATCCTGCACGCTGGGCCCTACTCAATCCCCAGGTATCCTGCACCCTGGGCCCTACTCAATCCCCAGGTATTCTGCATTCTGGGCCCTACTCATTCCCCAGGTATCCTGCATTCTGGGCCCTGCTCAATCCCCAGGTCTCCTGCATTCTGGGCCCTGCTCAATCCCCAGGTCTCCTGCATTCTGGGCCCTGCTCAATCCCCAGGTCTCCTGCATTCTGGGCCCTGCTCAATCCCCAGGTATCCTGCATTCTGTGCCCTACTCAATCCCCAGGTCTCCTGCACTCTGGGCCCTGCTCAATCATCAGGTATCCTGCATTCTGGGCCCTGCTCAATCCCCAGGTATCCTGCACTCTGGGCCCTGCTCAATCATCAGGTATCCTGCATTCTGGGCCCTGCTCAATCCCCAGGTATCCTGCACTCTGGGCCCTGCTCAATCATCAGGTATCCTGCATTCTGGGCCCTGCTCAATCCCCAGGTATCCTGCACTCTGCGCCCTGCTCAATCCAAAGGTATGCTGCATTCTAGGCCCTGCTCAATCCCTGGATACCATGCACATTGGTCACTGCTCCTCCGGTTTCCTGCTCGCTGGGCCCTGCTCTTCCTCGTATCCTGTGTTCTGAGTCCCCACTATTAAAGCTCCCAGCCAACTCCAGAAAGTGGGAAGAAATGTTGTACTAACATAATATTGAATGTATTCTGTGAACTGGGTGGATTGTTTGGGATCTGCTGCTGAATTATAATAATCATACTGCTTCTTTCTCCCAAGGGAACCATCCAAGGCAAAGTCTCACCTCACTCCAGGAAGCCCTGTGAAGACTGGGATCCCATTGGGGAAACTCGGAAGCAACAAAGATTTACTTCCCAGGTATGAGGGATGAGGGAAATAGAATGCTTGTAACGGAGGACTGGAATTGTGCTCTGGCTGTACTGCGGCTCCGACCAGACTCCCACATACTGTTCATGTTGTTTCAGAGTGTGCAATTGATTCACTGCTTTGATGTTATCATTTACTATCACTGAGTTTTACTGTGTTCCTCCACAACTGTAGCTTTAGAATATTGTTTCTGGGGATGATGCAACATAACATAATACATAAAATATCACTGTCATTCAATGCATTATATAACATTTTTGTACATGTCTGTTATGTTGAAAAGCTTACGTCAGTAGACACTTCCTGTCTATAAATCCTAACCCCGTTGCCACATTCTTTCCACACATTTGTGCCAACTATTTGTTATAAATCTCAATGTCCACATTCTAAATAAAAAGGTCCATTGTCAGCGAGCTCCCATCACTGTCTTGTTACTTGCTTTGATCGTTAGGGAATGCAAAGTGATCTTTTCCCACAAAATGGTTTCTGAACATTTTTCATCATTGAGTAAACTCTCATTCTGGACAACAGTTTCAAATAAAAACAATAAAAATTAATGTTTCACAACAGTATGATTAAATTTGACCATAGGATTGTCTTTTAATATGTACAGTGGCCTTTTTAGTTGGAGGACTAAATCCCTGCCAAGAGTCCTGGTGTCCTCGGACTGTTTGACAAGGGGAACTTCCGGTGGGTGGAATTGATGTGGCACAGTTGGTTAAGGGGAGAAGACGGCGGACATCTTGGGGAGGGCCTGAGGATGAGCGAGGGGTGGACCTGGTTAAAGGGGGGTTACAGCTGATCAGTGAGAGGAGGGGGGAATGTGGCGGAGCACCCGGCTCAGTTGGCTACGTGGAAGGTTTGCGGTTTGAATGGCCCGGTTAAAAGGTCTCGCATTTTAGCACACTTGAGATTGAACTCAGATGTGGTGTTTCTTCAGGAGACACTCCTGAAGATGAGGCTGAGGAAGGGTTGGGTGGGGCATGTATTCCATTTGTGGTTGGAGATGAAGACGAGGGGGGAGGGGGGGGGGGTGATGCTGATCAATGAGGTGGAAAGTATAGTAAATGACCCTGGGGGTAGGTTTATGATGGTGAGTGGGATGTTAAAGGGAACGCTGATGGTGCTAATGAATGTATATGCCCCAAATTGGGACGATGTGGATTTTCTGGGGCAGGTTTTGGCACCTGAACACGCACCTGCTGATTTATGAGGGGGGGGGATTTTAATACGGTACCGGATCCTGGGTTGGACCGGTTATGCCCTCGGTCACTGAAGGTTTCGACCATGGCAAAAGAAATGCTGTGATTTATGGAATGTATGGGGGAGGATGGACCTGTGGTGGTTTGCAATGCCAAGGGCAAAGGAGTTTTAATATTTCTCGCACTTGCACTGGATGTACTCCTGGATTGATTTCTTTGTCTTAGTTAAGACGCTGTTGGCAGGGGTGGTTAGATCGGAGTATTTGGCGATTGTGGTCTCTGACCACATGTCGCATTGGTTGGACTTGCAGGTGGCAATAGGTGAGGCTCAGCGGCCGCAGTGGAGGTTGGAGGTGGGTTTGTTGGCAGATAAGGGGGTTTGCGAAAGGTGAAGGTGGCCATCCGGAATTGTGTGGAGCAGGATAAGACGGGAGAGGTGTCCGCCTCCTCTTTGTGGGAGGTGTTGAAGGCGGTAGTATGGGGGCATTTTTATCAATGCGGGCGCAAGGGGAGGGTAGAGTGGGCTGAAAGGGTGAAGTTGATGGGAGGACATTCTGAGGGTGGATCAGAGATATTCAGTGGGGCCTGAGGGGTTGCAGTTTCCAAGGGTTCAACGGGAGAAGGTGTAGGCACTGGGGGCCCTGATTGGGCTGAGGGAGGTAATGGATTGCATGGGATCGATCCAGGCGGGGAAGGGCTGGGCCCAGATCGGTTCCTAGTGGAGTTCTGTAAGAAGTTTGGGTTGGAACTGGGGCCTCTGCTAGTGGAGATGTATAATGAATCGATTGCGGGGGAGAGGGGGGGCGGGGGGGGGGGGGGGGGGGGGCTTCCCCCCCCCCCATGCTGTCTCAAGCTTCAATATTGCTCATTCTAAAGAAGAACAAGGATCCGGAGCAGTGTGGATCATGCCGCACAATCTCGTTGTCAAATGTAGATGCAAAGCTGTTGCCGAAGGTGCTGGCGACGTGGATAGAGGATTGTGTGCCAGGTTGATAGGTGAGGACCAGGTGGGGTTTGTGAAGGTGCAGCAGTTGTCAGCGAACATATGGAGGTTGCTTAATGTTACAATGATTCCCACGGAGGGACGAGAAGTGGAATTGATTGTGGAAATAGACCTGTAAGTGTCAAGTGCTGTACCCGACTGACAGTGTGAAATGATTCACGAACATGCAAGAGGTCATGATTTTCTTGTGGTTTTTTTTCATGATGTTTAGGAGATCTCCATCTTTCAGACTTAAACAAAGCAGCTCAACGAATCTGTCTGCACAGAGAGGAGAGGGCCAACTGGACAGCTGCAGAAACAATAACACCATGCTGGGAATGAACAAGGCGAGAGGTACCTCAGCACTTGGAATAGCACGTATCATAGAGCTCACTCACTTGTTAGGAACAATCATTTGGTGATGTGGCCTGAGCCACACTGGCGATTGGAGAGCAGGCTTGTGGTGGTGAGTTTGGAGAGAGCTGGGTCACTTGCCGTGGCAAGTGCAGAGACACCCAATGTGTGTATTGAGGTGAGAGTGTGGAGAACTGGGACATGTGTTGCGGCGAGCGCAGGGAGACCAGTTAGTGTATTGTGGGGTGAGTCGGGTGACATAATGCGGAACTTGCAGAGAGAATCAGTTCACTTACCATGGGGAGTGCAGGGAGAGCCAATTTGCATATCATGTGGAGTGTGGTGGGAGGCAGTTTGTCTATCATAGGGAATGTTCATTTGCGTATCGTGGGACATGCGGTGAGAGCTGGTTCACCTATCATGCGGAGCTTGGTAAGAGCCGGTGTGCATATCATGGTGAATGCAGGCAGAGCTAGTTTGGGTATCATGGGCAGGGCGGGGGCAGCTGATTTGCATATTGTGGGAAAAGCAGGGAGAGTCGGTTCATGTATCATGGGGAGTGCAAGGAGAGCCAGTGTGCGTATCGAGGGGTGGGTTGGACACAGCTAGAAACAGTGTGAAACAAAGCAGTCTGCCCAAGGGCTGGGGGCAGATGTCTCTGCACCACTGAAAATGAAAACTTCAAATGCAATCCTTCATGAGTAGCTGGGTCGAAGCTGCCCACACCTGGTAAAGCTTCAGTTTGGTAAATTATACTGTTCATAGCATGTCTTGATCCTCCTCTGGCACGTCCCAAACACCATTAACCCATCAGACCCAGCTGTTGGTTATGCCACATTTTCTGCTCCAGCATTCACTGATATTACGTTGTGTTATATATTTCCTAGATCCCAATGCAGCGAGTAATTCAACAGGAGACGAGCAGTCCGTGTCGGCCCCTCCAGAAAAACCTAGTCACACCTACTACAACATCCACCCGTATCCAGAAGGTGGGGAACAGAAGGATCTGGGCCTGAGCACAGGTTAGTGTTATGACCTTTTTATGAAGCTCCGGAATGGATATGCCCCAGAGCAGCCCTGTCCGCAGCGAGACTCATAGCCCAGCCCAACCCGCCCCTGGTCACAGGCTGCCCTGTTTAACCAGCTAATCACCGTACCATCCATTATCTGTGCAAGGGACTTTTTTCCCCAGGAAACATGTTGGAAAACAGCAATTGCCATATCATTTTGAAATTTGTGTATGAGGCTGGGATTAAGATCAGAGTTCATGGACACAGGAGAGGGAGCTAAGACCCACTAGGGTGCAAAATGATGGTCCTTTAACCATTCCAGTATAATCTCCCACAGTAACATGGCCATGGTTATTGCAGGAATTGTGACTGCACTATGTACTGTGGGGGCCCAGCACAGCTTCCCACTGCTCCCAGTCACCAGCACGCACTAACGTTCAAAGTGCTAAAAAGAAATATACATCAAATTTCAAGGAGTCCACAATGCACTCTGTCCTGAGAGTGACCCTTACCTGATCTTGTGTCCCAAGAGAATGACCATCCCCAATGTTCCCTCTTAGCTGAGCATTGTGTGGCCTCATAGGATTCAGGAATGTGCCACGCAGTACAATAAGCAGGCTGTGCACAACCAACATTGCCTTTCAGGTAGAGAAGTGTGTTGCTGTGCAGCAATTTTGAATGTACAGTGCAGTGCAACAGGCCACAAACAACAATGAAAAATTAGGAGGAACACTGAATGTCACACCTGACTCCATATCCTGAGAGTCATGTAACCTGACCCTGTGGCTAGGTACAGCTGTAAGTAAATAGAGACTGTTCTTTCTAAAAATTTCCAACCTCTTATGCCTGCCAGGTACCAGACAGATATTGGGGAGTACCCCCAATCTGTGTGTGGAGCGAAGGCACCCGGACCTCTCCATGAGCCGAGAGGTGTGTGAAAGTCGGCGAAAGACCTGGGAGCCAGCGAGCACAGAGACACCCAACACTTTCGCGATGCCAACGTGGCACCACACACAGGACACAGAAAGCAGGAAGAAGAAGGATAAAAATGTTTTCAAGAAACTTTTTACAAAGAAGTAACTTAGAGCTGCCTCAACCTCGCTCTCTGACTGCAACATGTAATCAAGAACTGCACAATGCCGAGCTTCACAATTGTGTCTTATCTGCAGCAACTCTGTGTGTGTGGGGGGGGGGGGGGGAGATATAACAATCTGGTACAGGTGTTTTATGTGGAAATGTGTCCTTCTAGTACATAAATAGAAACTGGAGTAGACAATTCGGTCTTTCACCCTACTCCACCATCCAATAAAAACATAGCTGATCTTCTACCTCATTTCCATATCCCTCAATTTCCTGAGGATCTAATATACTCAACAAATGAACATCCACAACCCTCTGCGTTTTCTTCACCGCTTACTTTCACATCGAACTTTGTATCTTTGGCAAACTTGGATATATTACACTCAGTCGCCATATCTAAGCCATTGATATAGATTGTAAATAACTGAGACCATAGCATTGATCTTTGTGGTACCCTACTAGTTATAATCTGCCACTCCAAAACATGCCCTTTGTTCTTGCACATTAACTAATCTGGAATTCATGCTAATACATTCCCCCCCACCAATTCTATGAGCCCTAATGTTGAGTTATGAAACTTATCTGACATATTGCCAAATGCTTTTTGAAAATCCAAATGGGCTACATCCACTGGCTGTACCGTAACCATCCTGTTAGATACAACTTCAAAAAACTCATCATATTTGTCAACAATTTCTCAGAAGTCAATATTAACACTGCTTCAAACTATCAGGTTGCGTGTCACATGTCCAGAAAGATAGAAACAGGTGTGAAATCGAGTGTCACTGGAATGCGTGAGAAGAAGTGTCACTCTTAAATGGGTGTGTGAAGAAGCGTGTCATTCTGGGATGGATGTGAAAAGGTTGTCACTTGTCACTGGAATAGGTGTGTGAAAGTGTGTTTCTGTAATGGGTGTGTGTTAGTGTTTCACTGGAATGGGTGTGTGAAATAGCATGTCATTGGAATGGGTGCGAGAAGAAGTATCACTAATGGGTGTGTGTAAAAGCATGTCAATTTGGAGTGGGTGTGAGAAAAGGTGTGTCACTCGAATGGATGCGAGAAAAAGTGTCACTGGAATGGGAATGTAAAAAAAAGTGCGGAATAGATGTGTGAAATAGCGTGTCACTGGAATGGGTGTATGAAAAAGTGTGTCACTGGAATGGATGTGAGAAAAGTGTATCGCTCGAATGGGCATGAGAAAGTGTCACTGGAATGGGTGTGTGAAATAGCATGTCAATTTGGAGTGGGTGTGAGAAAGTGTGTCACTCTGGAATGGGTGTGTGAATTAGCATGTCAATTTGGAGTGGGTGTGAGAAAGTGTGTCAATTTGGAGTGGGTGTGAGAAAGTGTGTCACTCTGGAATGGGTGTAAAAACATGTCACTGGAATGGATGCGTGAAATAGCATGTCACTTTGGAGTGGATGTGAGAAAATGGGTGTGTGGAAAAAGTGTGTGGAAGTGTGTAACAGGTTTGTCAGCCTGTACTTGAGCTGAGTTTTGAACAGTCATATACTGCAACAAGCTGTCATTATTCTCCCAAAACATTTGATTCCTGCATTTAATTTGAGACTAAAGCAAAAATCTGAACAGAAACTCTATTTCCATCTGATACAGATCTAGAAGTTACTTTGGGCAATCATTATGCTGCTCTTCCAAAACTATTAATTAATTTTGCTGCTTAGTAATACTGCATTATTAATGTACTGTGACTGGAGCCTGTTCTGTGTGGGCAGTTTCAGACTGGGTCAGTTCACTTTACCACAGCTAATCTCCTGCAAACTTGCTGAAACATGAGGGGAGTGATTTAATAAACTCAGACCTGGCCAGGATGATGGTAGCTTCATTCCCCACTCAATGCTGAAGTAATGACTCAGGCCTGGGAACCTGAATTCAAGCTGTGGCTTCTACTCTCTATCCAGTGCTTCCAGCTGGGAAGCGCGGGCAGGATTACAGCCCCATGCTTGAGCATCTAACCACTCAGAAACTAGGCCCACCTGTGAGTTGTACAACTGGTGGCCATAGATGTGTCTCTGAATTTGAGCCTTGGGAAGAGGAGACAACAGGCAGTAGTAACTGTGGCAATTTCATGCTTTCAGCTGAGGCGGTGTTTAAAAACAGTGAAGCAGGCCCATCGTAATCTGAAAAAGCGCAGCGGATGGTCAAAGTCATTCTCTTATCATTCTACTCTTAAAATTTAAAAAGCAAAATAAAATTGAGATTTGCATGAATGTCTCGTCATATTCTACCTTTCACCCTGCAGTGTAGGAACATGAGCTCCTGTACTTGCTATAGGGTGCATTCAACAGTTTGTACCAAATACAGGCTACACTGTGGAAACACGGGGCATCGGCGACAGCATCTTCCAAAACCCATGACCTTGCCTGAGGAAGAAGCTGCGCTCCGAAAGCTAGTGATTCAAATCAAACCTGTTGGACTTGAACCTGGTGTTAGACTTCTTATTGAAAACTAAAGGTAGCAGACACATGGGAACACCAGCACCTGAAGTTCCCCTCAGACTCGCACCACCCTGCCTTGGAACTATATCACCATTCCATTCATGATATTGGGTCAAAAACCTGGAGCCCCCTCCCTAACAACATTGTGGGTATACCCAACCTCGGAGACCAAAGCGGTTCCAGAAGGCGGCTCACCACCATCTTCTGAAGGGCAATTAGGAATAGGCAATAAATTCTCGCCCAGCCAGCGACACTCTCATCCCAAGAACAAATAAGAATAAATCATGCCTGCCCCATGTGGGGAGAACTTCAGTTTCAGCTCTCTGTACCTGGAAAGCTATAACTTTCTCACACTCTACCTGTGAAGCCCAAGAATTTGAAGACACGTTTCCCGGTTCCCATGGTCGATACAACCTCCATCTGGTATTTGCAGGTTACTGTTGCAATGACTCCAACAGTCGACTGTCCTGCCTGCACTTGGATAGAAAATGAGCGGCTGGACTAAACCTTCCAGAATGGGAGGCAGTTTGGGAGGGGGTGCAGAGGAGGAAATGTTCCCAAACAGCTACTATAACTGTAATAAGAATGCCTCAAAGTGTGCGAGTTGAGTAGATGTTTTATTGCAGATTCCACGATCACAGCACGGAGCTGCTGCTATGTTCTACATTCACACCAACAGATACTGACAGACGCCATTAAAACTTGCTCACTGACATCCAGCAGAAAATCCCCCTCTGCCCAGGCCAAGCTTTGATGTTATGAGAATGTGAGCGGTTCTGATGCTTAAACACAATGTGGGTCCACTGCACAAGGCCAACTCTCTTCAGGTCGGTGTTGGTGAGAATCGACTTCAGCTTCTTCACAGGTCACTCCTGTAATATAACAAACAGTGCGATTGGAGGGCGCTCCCTCCACAAAACTGACCACCTCAACCCATTCCCCCCTCTCCCACACACACACACACTCTGCCTCACTGGCTTACCCAATCCCTCGCAACCCCAACACCCACTGGCTCACTGACCCACCCAACCCCACCCCAATCCACCGGCTCACTGACCCACCCAATGCCAACGCCCCCCGCCCCCTGATCCACCCAACCAGCCCTCCCTGCACCAGCTAAAAGACTCACCCAATCACCACTGCACACCCCATTCCCCATAACAGCTCACAGACGTTCCCATCTCACTGACCCATCAAATCATACCCCCACCACTGACCCACAAACACCCCTCACCCACCAGCTCACTGACCCGCCCAACTGGGAGGAATGGTCACCCAATCCCCAAGCACACATCCCACTCCATATAAACACACACACTGTATAAACTTACCCTCTTAACTGCCTGTCTCGATCGGTTAAAGGGACATATATCACTCCCATCAGTGTTGTGCGGGTAATGGTTCCGTCCGCCAGCTTGTCAAACTGCTGCAATGACTGGCTTCCTCCGCCCGGACCAACTGGCACAACCATACGACCACCAGGCTTCAGTTGATACAACAGCTAAGGGGCACACAGAACAAGTAAGAGAGTCAGTATCTGTACCAGATTGAGGGGCAAGCATAATGAGTAGAGACAAAGTGCCTGTACCAGACTGAGGGACAAACCGAGAAAGTACAGACACACACTGCCTGTACCAGACGGAGGGAAATAGAGTCAATACAGACACAGTGTCTGTACCAGACTGGGGAGAAACAGAGCAAGGACAGAGCCGCAGGATCATAGATTCCAGCCCACAGTGCCTGCACCAAACTGAGGGATAAACAGAACAAGTAATAACAATCATCTTTATTCGTGCCAAAGGTAGGTTTACATTAACACTGCACAGTACCAATGTTTGAGTACACAGGGAGAATTCAGAATGTCCAATTTGCCTAACAA